>NC_142461.1:70483750-70634722 GCF_049115385.1 Moschus berezovskii
TCCCAAAATATGCCTATATTTAAAAAATACATATGTTCTCTATTCAGGACTCAAAACAATATCCTGCTAATGAGCAAAAATGGCTGTAATCTGTGAAGCCACATGCAAAGTTGTGCTTGTTCTGCCAACCTGAAACAGTTAGATGTAAGCCAAAGAGAGCAAATGAAAACATACATATCTCCAGGCTATCTGACACTCATCATGTAGAAATGTAAAGCTTGGTATTTGTCTTATTAGATAAAATAATCCATACTGAAAAAAAATTAATGTTTTCTATCAAGCAAGTTGAAAATAACGTAAGCATATTTCTCCATTGAGTCTTTGCATAATTGGTCTTGATCCACACTGAGATTTATTATCTCTACTTTCAAAGTACATGAGTAACCTGATTTGTTTCTCACCACTTGCATTTTTATCATCCCAGTCGAAGGCACCATTTTATCTTCACCTGAATTACTGTAGTAGCCTCCTTGTTTCTCCATCTGCATTCCACAAAGCAGTTGGAGAATCCCTTTTAGAATCAAGTCACATTGAATCGCTCCTGTGTTCGAAGTGCTTCATCAGTGTCTGTTTATGTCACTTGAAGGCAAGGCCAAATGTTGGATCATGATTTACCTGTTTGTCTTGAGTCTCTTGCTAGAAAAGAGGAAGGCAGGGATCTTTGTTTTTATTGTTGTTGCAGTTTTACCCTCAGAACCTCAATCAGTGTTTGAGACACAATAGGTGCTTAATAGGACTTCCCAGGTGGCACTTGTGGTTAAGATAATAACTATGCAAGGACCCAATGAATGAACTTTGAAGTTAAAGTGAAGTAAGACTGACATCAAGAATAACAAATTATGTATTTCTGAAGATAATAGTTCAACCAGTATCCATATATTCAGTGAAGCATCCAGAAGACATCTGTCTTTAGTTGCTTTCCCCAATGTAAATACAGTCATGCTATATTATGGAGACTGTATCTCTTTCCTGGCATGTAAATCTAAGCATTTTTATTAGAGAAGGATCTCACTTAAAAATAGCCCTTCTTTGATATAAAACTTTCTCTTTTACAAGTGAAAAAGTGATCTCACTAATAGTTAATAGAGCATGCTTTTTGAATTGCATTCCTTTTGCCAGATACTGAAAATTGTATCATTTCCTGTCAAGTTTGTCTGGAGACTGATGGCATGATTTCACGTTTGTTTAAAGTGACAGTGTCCTCATGGCTGTGGTAAAAGGTTGGCCTCTATATAAAATAATCACACTTAAAATGAACCTAAAATCTGGATCTCCGTATTACCAGATGCCAAGTAACAATTTCAGGAAAACTATACTATCCTCATGTGTAAATATATGCAAAGATAATCCACAAATTTTGTTTAAAAAAATACCGTGCTTAAGAATGTTTTTAAATGCTAGGGTTGTTACATAGAAATATATCTTGTGACATTTTAATTCTATTATACAAATTTGTAACTGGATTGCTCAAAGAAACTTAATAAGACTCAAAGTAATTATTTTCATCCATCTCGCTGAAGATATATAAATCTTACATTAAAGATTTTGCAAGTTATGGAAATATATTGTCTCTAAAAATACATTCAGCATCAGAAGGATTCAGATGGGGCTTTGGAATAATAATTTTGAGAAACCCAACTGATTTAAATTAGCGCTCAACAATATTGCCCAGGAAATCATGCTATAGGTCTTTCACTCCATGTTTATGTCTCTTCCATAAGTAGATTATGCTAATAGGTGCCAAGAGATTCATATCTCCAGCAGGCTGAGATTGGCTATGGTTACTTTAAATTCTCTTTCTCTCAAAGGGCAAACATCATAACCGAAAGCATTTTCATTATGATTCGCTTAACAAGACAATGTGTGGCAGGTAAACTGCCTATCAATAATATTTAGTGAGAATTCATTCTGGATAAGCTTTGTAATGTGGTTTTGGAGAAGAAAGGCAAATAAAAGAAGTCATGATCTTTCTTTATAGACACTTGAACGAAAATTAGCATTCCCCTTCTCCTTTTTATAGTGACACATGAGGTATAGAGTAATTCCCCATGTAGTCAGTTCTCACTAACTATAAATTATTCTTGAATATATACTAGATCCTAAATCCTTACCTCCACATTTGCTGAAGAAACTGTAAACTGTACATGTAAAGCACATGAACAGACCAATAAATAAACATGAAAATAAACAAAGAAATCTACCTTGAGAATATTTGACCTCTTTCCAGCATTTTCTCTGGCTCCCTCTTTTATTTATTGATAAAATTATGATAACAAGAGTATTGATATTATACATACATGTGAGAATGAAATGAGATAAAGTACAAAGATCATAACATAAAATCAGCACTCAAAAATTATTAAATACAAAATATTATTACTTTAATAATAAAGTAATATTAAAGTATTATTGAGGTATTATTATTATGTGTGTGCTCAATCACTCAGTTGTGTCTGGCTCTTTATGACCCCAGTGGATTGTAGACTATCAGTCTCCTCTGTCCATGGAATTTTCCAGGCAAGAATACTGGAACAGTTTCCCATTTCCTATTCCAGAGGATTTTCCTGACCCAGGGATTGAACCTGTGTCTCTTGTGTCTCCTGCATTGTCAGATGCATTCTTTACCACTGTGCCACCTGTAAAGACCTTATTTTTATTATACTTTATTATTAAAGTAGCAGGAATAGCATTAGTAGCAGCAGCAGCCCCATTAAAAATAGGAGGCTTAGTAGTCAATTCATGAGCTAGAATTGAGTATCTTTTATATGTCAGACAGTGTACTAGGTCCTGGAAAAATGAAAATAAACCACATATTCCATACCCTTGATTATTTCTTAGGTTTTAGCAAAACACAAACATACTACAAAATACAAAGATAGAAATAGAATGTGATAAGTATTCTATTTGATAAGGTGTTATAAGAGTATATAGAAGGTCATTGCTTGGCAGATGTCACATATTTTCTGGCATTTTTATACCGTCGACTTAGTTAGTTCAGTCACTCAGTCGTGTCTGACCTTTGTGACCCCATGAAACGCAGCACGCCAAGCCTCCCTGTCCATCACCAACTCCCGGAGTTCACCCAAACTCATGTCCATAGAGTCGGTGATGCCATCCAGCCATCTCATCTTCTGTCATCCCCTTCTCCTCCTGTCCCCAATCCCTCCCAGCATCAGGGTCTTTTCAAATGAGTCAGGTCTTTGCATCAGGTGGCCAAAGTATTGGAGTTTCAGCCTCACATCAGTCCTTCCAATGAACACCCAGGATTGATCTCCTTTAGGAGGGACTGGTTGGATCTCCTTGGAGTCCAAGGGACTCTCAAGAGTCTTCTCCAACACCACAGTTCAAAAACATCAATTCTTCAGTGATCAGCTTTCTTCACAGTCCAACTCTCACATCCATACATGACCACGGAAAAAACCATAGCCTTTGACGAGACGGATCTTTGTTGGCAAAGTAATATCTCTGCTTTTTAATATACTATCTAGGTTGGTCATAACTTTCCTTCCAAGGAGTAAGCATCTTTTTATTTCATGGCTGTATTCACCACCTGCAGTGATTTTGGAGCCCAAAAAAATAAAGTCTGACACTGTTTCCAATGTTTCCCCATCTATTTCCCATGAAGTGATGGGACCAGATGCCATGATCTTCGTTTTATGAATGTTGAGCTTCAAGCCAACCTTTTCACTCTCCTTTTTCACTTTCATCAAGAGGCTTTTGAGTTCCTCTTCACTTTCTGCCATAAGGGTGGTATCATCTGCATATCTGAGGTTATTGATATTTCTCCCGGCAATCTTGATTCCAGCTTGTGCTTCTTCCAGCCCAGCATTTCTCATGATGTACTCTGCATAGAAGTTAAATAAGCAAGGTGACAAATTACAGCCATGAAGTACTCCTTTTCCTATATAGAACCAGTCTGTTGTTCCATGTCCAGTTCTAACTGTTGCTTCCTGACCTGCATACAGGTTTCTCAAGAGGCAGGTCAGGTGGTCTGGTATTCCCATCTCTTTCAGAATTTTCCAGTTTATTGTTATCCTCACAGTCAAAGGCTTTGGCATAGTCAATGAAGCAGAAATAGATGTATTTCTAGAACTCTCTTACTTTTTTGATGATCCAGTGGATGTTGGCAATTTGATCTCTGGTGCCTCTGCCTTTTCTACAACCAGCCTGAACATCTGGAAGTTCACGGTTCACGTATTGCTGAAGCCTGGCTTGGGGAATTTTGATCATGACTCTACTAGCGTGTGAAATGAGTGCAATTGTGCGGTAGTTTAAGCATTCTTTGGCATTGCCTTTCTGTGGAATTGGAATGAAAACTGACCTTTTCCAGTCCTGTGGCCACTGCTGAGTTTTCCAAATTTGCTGTCATATTGAGTGCAGCACTTACACAGCATCATCTTTCAGGATTTGAAATAGCTCAACTGGAATTCCGTCACTTCCACTAGCTTTGTTCGTAGTGATGCTTTCTAAGGCCCTCTTGACTTCAGATTCCAGGATGTCTGGCTCTAGGGCAGTGATCACACCGTCATGATTATCTGTGTCACGAAGATCTTTTTTGTATAGTTCTTCTGTGTATTCTTGCCACCTTTTCTTAATATCTTTTACTTCCACTATCTACTTAAATATACACAAAACTATAATTAGAATTTATTCTTGTCACTTTTGATAGGATAGCAACCATTGCTACACAGTGAACTTATCTGAGTTGTATGACCAGTACATTGATCAGCTACCACATATAGAATCTTTCTCAAAGTCACCAGGACTTCAACATACATACATGTGACAGAAGATTACAATTCACATTGGTTATACAACCAACATTCCATTACAATGAATGTCCAGTGAGTCGATATCATACATTATTTTTGTAAGATGGGATTTCACTGGTGCAGAAACTCTAGGGATATAACCCAGCACCACTGTTAAGAATGTTGTTTTAACTGCAACTGGTTTTTCATTTAAATGGTCTTGAGGCTAGATAATGTGATTCCACCCGTATAAGCTACAATAAAAATGCAAAATAATATTTTAGGTTTCTCATAGTTCCGCTATATATTTTGAATAAATCCATGATAAAACTGTTTAAATTTTCTTAAATGAGTAAAATTAACAACTGCAAAAAATATTAACTTTGTTAAGAAAATTCTAATTTCTTAGTTTCCATCAGTTACACCCACAGATAACTTGTCATATCCCATCTAACAAGAGTATGTGGACAAAATGCACTCTGCACAGCCAGAGACACTGGAGGTACACTAAGTGCATACCCCTCTATCATCCATTGCAAATATTTCTTTGGAAATAGGCCTTGTTAATGAGAACCATAGTAACAACATCTTTGTTTTCAATTTCCTTCTATTTTAGAATGAAAATTCATAAGCAATAATTACCTTGCCTTTTAGAAGGCACTAAAATATCGGCTGGCAGTTTGATAGGAGGTGGACTTTTGTACATCTTCAAGTAGTAGTATTAGCAATTGATGATGAACATTTCTTAGCAGGAGAGGCCTGATTATTATTATTATTGCTAATTAGAAATGGGGTATGCATGTTATACAAAATGATGACCATGGTTTAAATTGGCTGCAGAACCCTCACTGATGGTCTTGCCACTCGACAATAAAAAGATAAATCATCTGATTTTAAAATGAGCAAAAGATCCGAATAGACATTTCTTTAAGGAAGATGAAAATATGGCCAATAGCAGAAGACAATTATTTGATGTCATTACTTATTAGGGGGCCTTCCCTGATGGCTCAAATGGTAAAGAATCTGCCTGTAATGCAGGAGACCCAGGTTTGATGCCTGGGTCAGTAAGATCCCTTGGAGAAAGGAATGGCTTACCCACTCCAGCATTCTTGCCTGGAGAATTCCATGGACAGAGAAGCCTGGAGGGCTACAGTACTTGGGGTTGCAAAGAGTAAGACACGTGAACAACTAACACGGTAATTAAAGAAATTCATATCAAAGCCATAAGGACACACCACCACACAACTCTCAGAATTGTTATACTACTACTACTAACAAAAAGAAATAGAAGAGTATGTGTTGATATGAGATGTGGAGAAAATGAAATCCTTATATACGGTCAGTGGCAATGTTTATAATGTAGCAGCCAGTCTGTAAAACATTTAACAATTCCTCAAATGCTAAATGCAAAGTTCCCATAAGACTAAGCAATTCTTAGTTATATAACCAAGATAAATGAAATCATATGTAAAAATAAAAGTTACACATAAATTTTATAGCAGCGTTATTTATAACAAAAATATAGGAAACAACCTCAAATATCCATCAATTGGTAAGTGGAAAAATAAACTGGTCAGTTCAGTTCAGTCACTTATTGTGTCCAATTCTTTGTGACCCCATGGACTGCAGCACGCCAGGCTTCCCTGTCTGTTACCAACTCCCAGGGCCTACTCAAATTCATGTCCATCAAGTCAGTGATACTATCCAACCATCTCATCCTCTGTCATCCCTTCCCCTCCCACCTTCAATCTTTCCCAGCATCAGGGTCTTTTCAAATGAGTCAGCTCTTCACATTAGGTGGCCAAAGTATTATAGTTTCAGATTCAGCATCAGTCCTTCCAAAGAATGTTCAGGATTGATTTCCTTTAGGATGAACTGGTTGGATCTCCTTGCAGTCCAAGGTGCTCTCAAGAGTCTTCTCCAATACCAAAGTTCAGTTCAGTCACTCAGTCATGTCCGACTCTTTGCGACCCCATGAATCGCAGCACACCAGAACTCCCTGTCCGTCACCAACTCCCGGAGTCCCCCTAAACCCATGTTCATTGAGTTGGTGATGCCATCCAACCATCTCATCCTCTGTCGTCCCCTTTTCCTCCTACCCTCAATCTTTCCCAGCATCAGGGTCTTTACAAATGAGACAGCTCTTCGCATCAGGTGGCCAAAGTATTGGAGTTTCAGCTTCAACATCAATCCTTCCAAATAACACCCAGGACTGATCTCTTTTAGGATGGACGGGTTGGATCTCCTAGAAGTAAAAGGGACTCTCAAGAGTCTTCTCTAACACCACAATTCAAAAGCATCAATTCTTCGGAGCTCAGAGGTTAAAGCGTCTGCCTCCAATGCAGGAGACCCGGGTTTGATCCCTGGGTCGGGAAGATCCCCTGGAGAAGGAAATGGTAACCCACTCCAGTATTCTTGCCTGGAGAATCCCATGGACGGAGAAACCTAGTAGGCTACAGTCCACGGGGTCGCAAAGAGTCGGACACGACTGAGCGATGGAATGGAATGGAATGTAGTTGAAATTGGAACTCAATTCTCAACTCTTTTGACTATTGCATTAACATCACATTGTCTTTAACATGTTTATGTTTTATCATGAAAACAATTTTGAAATGGGGCGTTTATGCATGTTTGTATAAATTACTGGACTTACTGGACATAAAATAGATTTGTTTTATGTATGGATGTTTCTTGTAAAGGTATTTCTATTATTTCTATATTCATGTGTGGGCTAATATAATAATTCAGTTTTTTATATATGCACTTATATTTAAAAATATACACATGGAAATGTTACCACATACAATGTGTATTTATTGTTTACTTAGATTATTTTTTGTTGTTATTAAATTTTATAATCCACCCAAAATAACTTCTATGGAGATGATAGTATATTCAGTTCAGTTCAGTCGCTCAGTTGTGTCTGACTCTTTGCGACCCCATGAACCGCAGCACGCCAGGACTCCCTGTCCATCACCAACTGCTGGAATCTACCCAAACCCAGGTCCATTGAGTCGGGGATGCCATCCAACCATCTCATCCTCTGTCATCCCCTTCTGTTCCTGCCCTCAATTTTTCCCAGCATCAGGGTCTTTTCAAATGAGTCAGCTCTTCGCATGAGGTGGCCAAAGTATTGGAGTTTCAGCTTCAACATCAGTCCTTCCAATGAATACCCAGGACTGATCTCCTTTAGGATGGACTGGTTGGATCTCCTGGTAGTCCAAGGGATTCTCATGAGTCTCTTCAACACCACAGTTCAAAAGCATCAATTCTTCGGAGCTCAGCTTTCTTTATAGTCCAACTATCACATCCATACATGATCACTGGAAAAACCAAAGCCTTCACTAGATGGACCTTTGTTGGCAAATTAATGTCTCTGCTTTTTAATATGCTGTCTAGGTTGGTCATAACTTTCCTTCCAAGGAGTAAGCGTCTTTTAACTACATGGCTGCAATCACCATCTGCAGTGATTTTGGAGCTCCCCAAAATAAAGTCAGCCACTGTTTCCACTGTTTCCCCATCTATTTGCCATGAAGTGATGGGACCAGATGCCATGATCTTAGTTTTCTGAATGTTGAGCTTTAAGCCAACTTTTTCACTCTCTTCTTTCACTTTCATCAAGAGGCTCTTTAGTTCTTCTTCACTTTCTGCCATAGGGGTGGTATATCTGAGGTTATTGATATTTCTCCTGGCAATCTTGATTCCAGCTTGTGCTTCTTCCAGCCCAGCGTTTCTCATGATGTACTCTGCATACAACTTAAATAAGCAGGGTGACAATACACAGCCTTGATGTACTCCTTTTCCTATTTGGAACCAGTCTGTTGTTCCATGTTCAGTTCCAACTGTTGCTTCCTGACCTGCATACAGGTTTTTCAAGAGGCAGGTCAGGTGGTCTGTTATTACCATCTCCTTCAGAATTTTCCACAGTTTATTGTATATATTATATTAGTATACATATTAGTATATATATAATATATAGTATATATATCAGTATTATATATATATGTATATAGATAGTATATTAGTTTGGCTAACAAATGTTTATATCTCTAATCATAGTAAATGACTTATATAAGTTAATATTTAAGGAATACAGTTTTAAATTATTGCTAAGAATTCACCAGTAATGCGGAAGACCCGGGTTCGATCTCTGGGTTGGGAAGATCTCCTGAAGGAGGGAATGGCAACCCACTCCAGTATTCTTGCCTGGAGAATCCCCATGGACAGAGGAGCCTGCCGGGCTATAATCCATTGGGTGGCAAAGAGTCAAACGACTGAGCGATTAAGTACTGGCAAGTGTTAATTTATTTACAAAGTATATTGAGATTTTAAATGTCTGTAAGTGTAATGAGGGGAAAGAGAAGATAATATTCTCTTATGTGAGAGATACTGCTATACTTCCTACTCTTAACTGGAAAACAGGACTGCAAAGGAGACAAGTACATGAAAAAGTCTAGATATAAGCCAAATGAGTTAAGAGCTCCAACAAATGTAAAGGAAAGTAACAAAATCAAGAGTGATATTAAATCAGAAAGGAAAGATCAAAGAAGAGTTGATCAAAGGAGAAAATATTTGAGCTGTAACAGTATAAGAAAATAAAATTTTTATTTTATTATTTAAAATATTCTGTTCTATCATTATTAAAAAGCTTCATTTTCACTCTAGCTTTGGGGTATTTTACAATATTTATATTTACTTCTAATAATCTAGAATAATTACTCATATAAACACCCTGGGAAATAAATGCCAAGTTTGGCTGATTACAATCACTTTTATAGCATATATAATTAAAAGTCAACAAAGTATAGTTTATTTACAGGGGTTGCTGTTTCATCACTCAGTTATCCTGTTCACATTCCTTGTACACTTTCTGTGCAACAACCAAATACAGTAAACATGAAAGTAGTATAAAGTAAATTATGAAAATAAAAAGTTAGCCCAAATATGATTGGAGGGTTAGCTTACTTGAGCTAAATCTTGCAAAATAAACAATTGCCCCTTCCTGTAAGTGTTGAATGCTAATTCTTACCTTGATTTATGGTGTTGGAAAATTACAAAAGCATGCTTTTTAATATATATGCTCAGTAACGCTGAATAGCTCACTAATGCACTGTATTCCCTAATGAACCAACCAATTTGATAACTTTGCCAATGCCAGCTTTCAAACAAAGCAGCCCTTCATTGACATTCCAGTGCAATAAGTAATAACAATTAGATTTCATTCTAGCATTGTATCTCGTCATTGTCATCCCAACAAGAGATGCTCTCCTTATAATCCATAGAATTGACATAAATGTAAATGTTAGTCCAACCCACCAAATAAGCAGTCTATGGACTTTCATTACCAGATATGAGCTCACATCTGTCTCATTGTCATATATTGTTTTTCCATGTCATTTGTTTTCCAGTCTTTGAAAAGACTCCAACATTTTTTTGAAATCCTATCACAAAATAGGGTTGTGATTTGGCAAATTTTTTCAGGATCTGGGAAAATATACCTTTCTTTTGTTAATATTGCCTCTTTAGAAACTAAATAAATAAATGGGATGCTTTATGCACATTGCATGAATGTAAAATTCAGAGGTTTTCTAAATAGTACAGATGAATCTAAAAATTATTCAAAGAACTGTATTCAAAACATCACTTCTATGCTCACATAAAACAGTTATCATGGCAATTTGACATTAATAACAAAAGGCTTCTAAAGACTTTGAGGGAAATAATATCACTGAACTACATTGTTTCACGGAGACAAGAAAGACAGAGTTGAATTTCTGATACATTAGGTTAGCTATAGACAGCTAAGAAAGGTTATTTTAAATTCAAGCGGTTATCAAAACGATTGAATTGCATATGGATATATAAACATAGTGTTCAATGACTTTTTCAGGATTTTTTAAAATATTACATTAACTTTCTTAATGACCCAGATAACTACAATGGTGTGATCACTCACCTAGAGTCAGACATCCTTCAGTGTGAAGTCAAGTGGGCCTTAGGAAGCATTACTATGAACAAAGCTACTGGAGGTGATGGAATTCCAGCTGAGCTATTTAAATCCTAAAAGATAATGTCTTAAAGTGCTGCACTCAATATGGCAGCAAATTTGGAAAACTCAGCAGTGGGCACAGGATTGGAAAAGGTCAGTTTTCATTACAATCTGAAAGAAAGACAATGACAGAAAATATTCAAACTACCGCAAAACTGTGCTCATTTCACACGCTGGCAAGGTAATGCTCAAAATCCTTCAAGTTGGGCTTCAACAGTACATGAATCAAGAACTTCCAGATATACAAGGGGTTTAGAAAAGGCAGAGAAACCAGAGATCAAATTGCCAACAGCTGTTGGATCATAGAAAGAGCAAGGGAATTCCAGAAAAACACCTATGTTTTCTTCATCGACTACATTAAAGCTTTTGATAGTGTGTATCACAACAAACTGTAGAAAATTCTAAAAGAGATGGGAATACCAGATCACCTTCACTGCCTCCTGAGAAACCTGTTTACAGGTCAAGAAACAACAGTTAGAACTGGATATGGAACAATGGACTGGTTTAAAATTGGGAAAATGTCAAGGCTGTATATTGTCACCTTGCTTATGTAACTTAAATGCAGTTATATCATGCAACATTACAGGCTGGATGAAGCTTAAGCTGGAATTGAGATTGCAGGGAGAAATATCAATAACCTCAAATATGCAGATGACACCACCCTACTGGCAGAAATTGAACTAAAGAACCTCTTGATGAAGGTGAAACAGGAGAGTGAAAAAGTTAGTTTAAAGCTCAACATTCCATAAACAAAGATCATGGCATCCGGTCCCATCACTTCATGGCAAATAGAGGAGGAAACAATGGAAGCAGTGACAGACTTAATTTTCTTGGGCTTCCAAATCACTGTGTGTGGTGACTACAGCCATGAAATTAAGAGACACTTGCTCCTTGGAAGAAAAGCTATGACAAACCTTGAATATTCATTGGAGGAACTGATGCTGAAGCTGAAGCGCCAATACTTTAGCCATCTGATGTGAAGAGTGGACTCATTGAAAAAGACCCTGATGCTGGAAAAGATTGAAGGTAGGAGAAGGGGACAACAGAGGATGAGACGGTTGGATGGCATCACTGATTCAATGGACATGAGTTTGAGCAAACTTTGGGAGTTTGTGAAGGACAGGTAAGCTGCAGTCCATGGGATTGCAAAGAGTCAGACACAACTGAGCAACTGAACAACAACACAGTTAACCTTCAGTTTTCTGAAAAGACACTGAACCAATATACATTGCTGGCTCACTATCCTGAAGTCTACTAGAAAGGAAGAAGACACATAAAGGGAATATTATGAATCACGGACAATATCATTGGGCTCCCCAGGTGGCACCAGTGGTAAAGAGCCCACCTGCCAATGCAGGAGACATAGAGACACAGGTTCTATCCCTAGGTCAAGAAGATCCCCTGGAGGAGAGTATGGCAACATACTCCAGTATTCTTGGCTGGAGAATCCCAGGGACAGAGAAGGCTGGCAGGCTACAATCCACAGGGTGGCAGAGAGCTGGACACAAATGAAGTAACTTAGTACACACACACAGACACTAACACTAAAACTGTTTAAAGCCCTTTGGGGAGATTAAAGAGAGCTGAGTATCAACATGGCAGAAATTACCAGTGGTCTAGAGACCACTGGTAATTGTGACTGGGGAAGAACATTATTTCCTCCCTATCCCCAGCTCACCATTGTATTTAATGAATCAATGTCTCTATCATTAAGATTGAAAAAGAGAAAGCAAAACAGAAATAAAAATAGTAGGACTAGCCCAAATCAAACCTGAGAATATGGGGTAAGACATTAAGATGCAAACATATAGGTCCCTATAACTTGGGCCTTTGTGACTCAAAACTTCTGAGGGTTGTGTCAATAACTTATGTTTTAACAAGGCTACCAGATATGTCTGATAAATACTCCAGTTTGAGAAAGTCTTGGAAACAGTGTCAGACTTTATTTTTTTGGGCTCCAAAATCACTGCAGATGCTGATTGCAGCCATGAAATTAAAAGACGCTTACTCCTTGGAAGGAAAGTTATGACCAACCTAGATAGCATATTAAAAAGCAGAGATATTACTTTGCCAACAAAGGTCTGTCTAGTCAACGCTATGGTTTTTCCCGTGGTCATGTATAGATGTGAGAGTTGGACTGTGAAGAAAGCTGATCACTGAAGAATTGATGCTTTTGAACTGTGGTGCTGGAGAAGACTCTTGAGAGTCCCTTGGACTGCAAGGAGATCCAGCCAGTCCATTCTAAAGGAGATCAATCCTGGGTGTTCATTGGAAGGACTGATGCTAAAGCTGAAACTCCAATACTTTGGCCACCTCATGCGATGAGTTAACTCACTGGAAAAGAGTCTGATGCTGGGAGGGATTGGGGGTGGGAGGAGAAGGGGAAGACAGAGAATGAGAATGCTGGATGGCATCACCGACTCGATGGACATGAGTTTGAGTGAAGTCCGGGAGTTGGTGATGGACAGGGAGGCCTGGCGTGCTGTGATTCATGGGGTCGCAGATAGTCGGACACGACTGAGCGACTGAACTGACTGAACTGAGAGCCTACCTGGGGTGGGAAGTGATTAACAGCGATAGGCATGCCTCTGGCAAAACTTTCTCTTTCTAGAGTAAGAAAAACAGTACTTGATAGTGCAATTAAAAAAAAAAAAATCCTGAGGGAAAAGACTGCCTATAATGGGTAGAGGGGGGAAAATGTAAGTAATTCAACTCACATTTTGCTATGTCAAGTTCTCTGTCTTGAAGTGTTTCAACTTTCTTCCTAAAGTCACCAGAACCAATTTAAATATCCTCATAGAAGGAGCAATGCTAGAAGTATATTAGAAATATAAAACAATTTTAAAGAAGAAACAAAAAGTAGCATTAAATATGAAAATAAATAATAAAATTACTAAAATAAAGTGTAAGTAGCCAGATGGACTCAACTAAAGAACAAACTAGTGAGCTGAACAATGATGTCCAAGGACTCTTCCAGAAGGCAGGGATAAAGAAATAAAAATAATGAGAGAAAAGGTAAGGTAAGAGATATGAAAGATATGAATAGAAATGTTAATATTTATTTAATAAGATCTCATGAGAGAAAAACTAAAAAGAATAATATTTGAAGAAATAATGACTAATTTAAAAAAATGTAGGATTAAGACATCATTTTAAAGAGGTTCATAATATATGTTAAAAAAAAGATAAAATAATACAAAATGGGGTCACTTTAGCTAAGCCTCACATCACCAAACCAAAAGTTAATTTTAGTTTTGACCTCTCATAGAAATGGAATCTTAAGCCAGTCAATCAGGAATCACTAGTGAGGTAATCTGCCTGACAGACCCCTGCCATCCTCTAAAGGAAAGTGACCTTGCCACAACAAGTCTGCTTTTTGCTATTATAACTTCCTTGCCCTGCTCCCCTCTGCATTTAAAATATTTTATCTTGTACAACTCCTCAGCTCTCCTTTCTATCTGCTGGATAGAATGCTGCCCATGAATCACTGAATAAAGCAAATAAGATCTTTAAAATATACTCAGCTGAATTTTGCTTTTCTAATAATAATGAACCAAAAAGATAAGAGGTTGGAGGGGAAAATATTTGGAAACATACAAAATTAAACTTAAAAATATCCAAAGCCAAAAGAAAATTCTAAAAACTTCCTGAGAAAGAAAGATTACAGCTACAAAGAAGAACATGTCAGGAACAAGAAGGGGCTTTGAACAAAAGTATATGTCTATCAGAATTATTATTTTTAAAGAATAAGAAAGTTTTCTCAGTAACACAGGCTCACCTTCATTTCATTAAAATCCTCTTTGAAAGAATTTTTAAAGAAATAACAGCAGTGAAAAGCAAAGAAACATGGAGAATATGAAAAAATTAAATAACTTATGAAATTTTAATGTTAATCAAAGCAATGATGAAAAGATGATACCCAATAAGACTTGTTTAGGGATAAGAATGGCAGGCACAGAAGAATAAATGGTGAAATATGCAAAAATCTTGTTTTCATTTGGAAGAAAAATGATGAAAGATAGACAGGTAGACAGATATTTTCATCTATCTGTAAATAAAGATATACAGATGAGATAAATAATATTTACAAACAGATTAGGAAAAATAAACAAATGTGTGTGGGGGTCTGTAAAAGCTGAGAAAAAAAGTAGGATAATGAAAACAAAATATGTAAATTGAAACTGAGGAAAATTTGTTTTAATTAACAAAATATAAAGAAAATAAAAATGAAATAATAACAGAACATAAAATATAATACTTGAAATAAATGCACATAAATATGAATATGCATAATTCATATTCATAATGTACAATTCACATAAACATAAATAAACTCACATAAATATGAATATGCAATTATAACTGAAATCCAAACTCACAAATATAGAAATTGGCTCTCAGAAAATTTTATAAAAGATCCACTGAAATAATATCACCAAGAGATACATTGATTGGAGAAAAAATTTACATCAGTTCATTATTATGGTAGATAATTTTAAGTTATCAACTTTTTATGAAGGAAAACAAAAACTAAGAATTAGTTCTCTGAAAAGATAAAATTCATATACATTTACCTAATCAAAGAAAAAAGAGAAAAGACCCAAATCAAAATTATAAATGTAAAAAGAGACATTACACAGAAACACTTTACACAGGATACCATAGAAATTCAAAGGGGTGTAAGATTATATGAACAACCATATGCCATCAAACTGGACAACCTAGAAGAAATGGAAAACTTCTTAGAAACATCCAACTCACCAAGACTGAATCAGGAAGAAATAGAAAAGCTGAACAGGCCAATCACTAGTAAGGAGATTGAATCAATAAGTCTCCCAATGAAGTAAAGCCTATGGGCAGATGGCTTCACTGGTGAATTTTACCAAACATTTAAAGAAAAATTAACACCAATCCTTCTCAAACTATGCAAAATATAAAAGAAAAGAGTACTCCCAAACTCATTTTATGATGGCAGCATTATCCTAATATCAAAACAAGAAAAAAAAGCTACTAGAAAATAAATCTCGGAGAAGGCAATGGCAAGCCACTCCAGTACTCTTGCCTAGAAAATCCCATGGACGGAGGAGTCTGGTAGGCTGCAGTCTGTGGGGTCGCTCAGGGTCGGACACGACTGAGCGACTTCACTTTCTCTTTTCACTTTCACGCATTGGAGAAGGAAATGGCAACCCACTCCAGTGTTCTTGCCTGGAGAATCCCAGGGACGGCGGAGCCTGGTCGGCTGCTGTCTATGGGGTCGCACAGAGTCGGACACGACTGAAGTGACTTAGCAGCAGCAGCAGCAGCAGCAGCAGAAAATAAATCTATAGCCCAATATCTCTGATGAATATAGACACAAAAAATCTCAATAAAATACTTGCAAACCAAATTTTATAGCATGTAAATAAAGATTTTATACCATGATCAATAGGAATTCACCCCTGAAATGCAAGAATGGTTCAACATACAGAAATCAATCAATGTGATGTATTAGAAAAGAGTCATATGATCATCTCAAATGATGCAGGAAAAAACAATTAACAAAATCCAATATACATTTATGATAAAAAACTTAATAAATTAGGGATATAAAGAACATATCTCAACATAATAAAGCCCATATGTGACAAGCCCACAGTTAACATCATACTCAATGGTGAAAGTTAGAAAGCTTTTCCTCTATGACTAGCAATAAGACAAGGGTGCCCACTTTCACCACTCATATTCAACATAGCATCAGAAATTCTAGCTAGAGCAATCTCAAGAAAATAAAACAATAGATGTAAGAACTGGAAAGAAAGAAAAAATTGTCTCTATTTGAAGATAACATGATTTTTATATACAGAAACCCTAGAGATTCAATAAAAAAAATCATTAGATCTAATCAATTAATTCAGTATTTGCAGGATACAAAATTAATACATAAACATGGTAGCTTTTCTATACACGAATATTACTTTTTCTGAAAAGGAAATAAACTGATTTCATTTACAAAAGCTTCAAAAACAATAAAATTCTCAGAACAAATTTAAATAAGGAGGCAAAATATCTTTTTGAAAACTACAATTCATTGATGAACAAAATCAAAGACATAAATAAATAGAAAGATCTCTAATGTTCATGGATTGGAAGAACTAATATTGTTAAAATGTCAACACTATAAAAAGATAACCCTGGTAGCTCAGAGGTTAAAACGTCTGCTTCCAATGCGGGAGACCCAGGTTCGATCCCTGGGTCGGAAAGATCCCCTGGAGAAGGAAATGGTAACCCACTCCTGTATTCTTGCCTGGAGAATCCCTTGGATGGAGAAGCCTCGTAGGCTACAGTCCATGGGGTCGCAAAGAGTCGGACACGACTGAGTGACTGAAAGGAATGGATAGCTTCCATGCAAACCTTACCAAGACTCCAATGGCATTTTTTTTAGAGAAGTGTGAGAAACTTTTGCAATTTATATAGAAACAATGTTTCTGAATAGTCAAAGAAATCATGAGAAAAAAAAAGAACAATACAAGAAGCATCACGCTTCCTGATTTCAAGCTATACTATAAATCTATAGTCATTAAAGCAGTTTGGTACTGGCATTTAAAAGCAAGAATAAAACTGACCAATGGAATGGAATTGACAGCACAAAAATAATCCAAGGCATATATGTTCAACTAATATTAATATTCTACAAGGGACCCAAGAATATTCAAGGGGTAAAAGTTAGTCTTTTCTATAAATGGTGCTGGGATATTTGAATATTTATATATAAAAGATTGAAACTAGCCCCATTACTCACACCACTTTACATCAAATCAAATTACATCAAAATCAATTAAAAACTTAAATGTAAGACCTAAAATCATGAAACTTCTATAAGAAAACATAAGAATAAACCTCTTTAATATAGGTCTTGGTAATGATATTTTAGATGTGACACCTTAAAGTATAACAACACAGTAAAAAAACAACAGTAGGACTACAACAAAGTAAGACATTTCCGTGCAAAACAAGCGATTCAACAAAGTGAAAATAATCTATGAAATGGGGACAAAATTAGCATTTATCTGCTAAGGGGTTAATGTCCAAAATATATGAAATCTCATTCAACTCAAATACAACAACAACAAAATAACACAATTGAAAAATGGGCAAAGGACCTGCATAGACATTTCTCCAAAGAAAATATACAAAAGGTCAATGGGAACATAACAAAGATGCTCAACATTGTCATTAGGGAAATCTAAATTAAACCACATGCCTGTTAAGATGGCTGTCATCAAAAAGACAGGAGATATAAAAGGAAACTCCTACGCACTGTAGACAGGATTGTAAATAGTTATAGCTACAATGGAAAACAAAAAAGAGAATAAACAATTAAGAGACGATTAAGAAGAAGATGGTGATTGCAGCCATGAAATTAAAAGACTCTTACTCCTTGGAAGGAAAGTTATGACCAACCTAGATAGTATAATAAAAAGCAGAGATATTACTTTGCTAACCAAGGTCTGTCTAGTTAAGGCTATCGTTTTTCCTGTGGTCATGTATGGATGTGAGAGTTGGACTGTGAAGAAAGCTATCACCGAAGAATTGATGCTTTTGAACTGTGGTGCTGGAGAAGACTCTTGAGAGTCCCTTGGCCTGCAAGGAGATCCAACCCATCCATTCTAAAGGAGATCAGTCCTGGGTGTTCATTGGAAGGACTGATGCTAAAGCTGAAACTCCAATACTTTGGCCACCTCATGTGAAGAGTTGACTCACTGGAAAAGATCCTGATGCTGGGAGGGATTGGGGGCAGGAGGAGAAGGGGACGACAGAGGTGACATGGTTGGATGGCATCACCAACTCGATGTAAATGAGTTTGGGTGAACTCCAGGAGTTGGTGATGGACAGGGAGGCCTGCGTGCTGTGATTCATGGGGTCGCAAAGAGTCGGACACGACTGAGTGATTGAATTGAACTGAAGTGAACAACTGAAGAGAGTAAATCTTGAGTTTTCATCATAAGAATTTTTTCCTTATTTCTTTTAAAATTTCTTTTCTTTTTATTGTATCTATATGAGATGAATGTCAGCTGAAACTACTACGGTAATGATTTCACAATTTATGTAAATCAAATCATAATACTCTATGTTTAAAATTTTTACAATGATATATGTCAATTATTTCTTAATAATTTTATTTAGTTATTTTTATAAAACTAAATAGCTATATTTCTCAATTATAACTATTTTATAGCTATAATCATAAATTATAATTAACTATATATAATATATACAATATAATTATAATTTAGTTTATAATATAGTCTATATATAATTATATTAAAATATATAATTATGATTAATTATAAATATTTATCAATAAGTTGGAAAAAATAAACTAAAAAGGAAGAATAATAATGAAAATATATTCATATCACTATGTAGACTTGAAAAATAAAGAGCAGCAACTTGTTAAGTAAAAGTAGAATTATTTTTAAAGTTCATTTGAATATTTTGACACTCTCAAAAAGGGATTAAACAGATAAAAACCACATTACACAATATTTGAATATTTAGATGAAATGTATTGGCACAAGAAATAAAGAACCTGAATATTATTAGATTTGTCTAAGAAATCTTATTCACATTTAAATGTCTTCTCAGTATGAAAATTACATATTCATAAGGCTTTATTGGAGAATTATTCTAAGCATCTAAGGAAGAAGTAATACCAATTCTACATAAACCTGACAAGCAAAAGGAAGAGGAAGGTACATTTTAAAACATAGTTGATAAGGCCAGAGAAAGTCTAAAACAAATCCCTGATAAGACTCTTAAAAAAATGAAAAAAATTATCCTTTGTATCTTGCTAATATAGATATAAATGAAATAAAGGGAAACACCTAAACAAATATTAGCAAATTAAGTCTATCAGTATATGAAAAGTTTAATAAAACATGGATTTATTCCAGGAATTTAAAGTTGGTTTAACACTCAAAAATCAATCAATTCATTCTATTAAGAGTATGGAGACAACTATACAAATGGGGGAAATTCTTGAATTCATCTGAGTAAATTAATAGACCCTTGATTTGAAAACTGGATAAAAATATTACAAAAAAAATAAATTTAACAAAATATTTAGTAGTTTTTAAGTTTCCTAGAGCATCAACATTTATTGTGCAGTGTTGAAGCCTAAACAAGATGGTGTGTGTAAAGTGCCTGGTGAAAAACTGACTGCTCCTACAGTGGTAGTCAGTATATATGAAATTTTTCCAGTAGAAAGAACGGCATCTACTGGTGCTGACTTAAAGCTCAAGCAAGCTTCAGGTAATGAGATAAATGATTCCTGGTACCAAGTATTATGTCATATATTTCCTGCGGTTGGGTAAAAAATTAAATGACTTAGTGGGGAAAGGAATGCTTAAAGTGTAGGTAAAAAGTAGTGTGTAAATAATAATTGATTAAAAACTGAGATATAAATGTTTAACAAACAATTTCATGGAGCAAATTCAATGATATCTTATTAAATGCTTATGAAAAGGAATACTATCATTCTCCTTTAAACTTAGACAAGTTGTCCAAAGCAGGTAAAATTTGAAGTGGAATTAGAATTCATATACACTATCACATACATATCATGATGCTGGTGTGAAAATGAATCACATTATTAATATTAATAGTATAGAGTTGAGAAAGGTAATTATAAATTACATTGCCAATAATACCAAAGAAAATACTATTTCCTAAATTTATAAGTTCAGGGGAAGCAAGTGTCATCCTGTTTCCAAGAATGTTTTTACTGTACAAACACATAATATTCTGTTCAAAAAAGTATTACACAGAAATTGAAATTAATAAAAATTATTTTATCCTGATGCATATTATAGAACTATATCATGATAATACATAAATAAACAAGCTATAGCATACTAACACTATGGAATATTGTGTAGTTATACCTTATGTTGAAAGCAATATTATAATAGCATGGGAAATATTTGTGATATAAAGTTTTATGTTACTAAGTGAGAAAATTTTCTACATATTATAGTCTCAATAATTTTTTTAAATGATGAAAAGAAATATAGAAACATCTTAGAGATGATTTTTTTTGGAGTGATGACTGATTTTTAAAATATTTTTCAGATTGTCTATATTTTCTATAAATTCATGATTTAAATTGTATTCAGAAAAAAAAATTTAATGAAAAGAGAAAGAAAATAATCACTTCAATTTAACTCAATTATCTTCCTCAGTTTTAGAAAACATGACTTACTTGATGTTTCAAAATCAATGCCCATAAGGCTTTGTTCTTTAGCATATATAATTTATAATACATAGACCAGGATATAATATGCTCAAATAATTTATAATAAGAGAGATTACAAGAAGAATAGATGTTGAAGCTGCACGAGCTTCATAATTAATCAATTAATTTATAAATGTTTGTGAAAAATAATGCCAGAATGGGGCATAAAAGAGAGAGTTGACCATAGCAGCAGAGCCTAAGGTGACTGTAGAGGTGTATCAATTAGCAAAACAACAGTTTTTAAATATAATTAATTAGTTTAATTAAAATATTTTTCACATTTCTCTATGTTTCAGTTCTCCAAACTTCCTTCCCATATGAAACTGGCCAACTGAACTGGTCAAAATATTTAACAATGGTGTAGCAATATAATAAACTTTGATCTGATAAAATGTCCAGAAATAAGCTGACCTAAAATACGTTTCTCTATCCTGACTCCATTTTGTTCCCAAAGCCTTTCTGTATGTCTTAAATTCTGTCATGTCTCACACTCCTCAAGTCCCCTCATAGAAGTCATCATAGGAGTGACAGAATGAACACATAATTATATTAATAATTATAATTAATGGCAGCCTAATAATTAATGGCAGCTAAGGATGTGCTCTTTCAATATTTCAATATTGCTCTTTCAATTATTATTGGTATAGATGGAAAGCAAATGAAGCCTTTTTTCAATTGTTGTGCTGTGCTTAGTTGGTTAGTCATGTCCAACTCCTTGTGATCCCATGGACTGTAGCCCACCAGGCTCCACTGTCCATGGGATTCTCCAGGCAAGAATACTGGAGTGGGTTGCCATTTCCTCCTCCAGGGGTTGTCAGTTGCTAAGAGTGCGATTTCATAATATTGGTTTAATCTCAAAAATGTAGCATGTGCTACAAGACAATACAGCAATCTTAGGACCACTGACCCATGGTCTCCGTATAATACAAAGGTCAAGAATTATCTGGAGAAACATGAAATAGTGTAGACATTTTAAATAATATAATTTTTATGTTTATGAATCGTGTATCTCCTGCACTGTAGTATCTAGAAAACAATCTATTTCCTAACTTGCAATAACCAATGAATAACTAATTTCTTGGGAACATTTGGTTCACTTATGGAATAAAAAGCGATAGCTCACAGAAAGGGAACTTCACGTAACTGTTTGACTAGATTTTAGAACTGAGTGATATCTAATTGCGGCAAAAGAAAACAGGAACTAAGAGTCATTAAAGAAAATTTGAACCTTTCAGCTAATACCCTGAGAGTGGACAGTTCACAACAGAATTGTTGCTAAGACATGTGCCGCCCATAGAGATTTGAGTATTCTTTGATACCACACACACCACAGGCATCATTCCATGCTTTAAAGCAAAGCAGCTGCAAATTTGCTTAAGAAAAAGGAACACATTCTTTGGACTCTCATTTAGCACCTTCACAATTAAATCTTTTACAAGTGGTCAATAAAACAAGTTCCAAGAAACAATATTTAGTAATGTGATTTAGCATTGAGAATGTGTGGCCTTGCCTGGGCATTACAGCTAGATTGTTGAGTCGACAATAGTCCCATTGTAAAATACAAGCAATGGTAACATGTATAAGAATGTAAGAGTTTAGAGAACATAATTGGTGACTTAGGAGATATATTTAAGGAAAAATTACAGCCTTTAATCATGTTAAGAGGCCAGAAACTAGAAGGCACAGGCAGAATAAAATGTGTGTGGCACAGAAGTAAACACAAGTCATAGTAATGTACAATACTGTTAACATAATGGCTTTGCTGTCTTGGCAGTTCAGTTTATCATTTAATGCTATATTATCAAGGCCTGACATTTTAATTTCTTTTCTACCTAATTGATATTCCTTTAACACAAGGTAAAGACAAAGTTTCATACCTTGATCTGGGGTGTGCTATGCTGCTTATTGGCTGAACCAATGCAAACATGTAAGAATCTTACTAACATCTCACTTTTTAAAGAATAGTCCCTGGTGGAAATTGTGATATTTAGATGCAAACTGACTGCCGCAACACTGACTTCTCTCACAAAAATTTTCATTTTGCATCAGTCTATAGTAGTCTACAGCTGTCAAATCTTGTATATTTCTCTCTCTCTCTCTGATCCCTAAAGCAGATGTATTCTGTTTGCTCTTATAATGAAACATGTATCTAGCTTCTAACTGATTACTGTATCAACCGGAACATTGCAAGATAGTCAGACTATCCAAAGAGCTGTGTGCCAAAGAGCAGTTTAAGCTTTTTGGTGGAAGAGAACAATTTCTAAGAATTTCACAGTGTAAGAGTTGCAGGCTTGATCCTAAGAGGACAGTAGTAGGTGCATTAACCTTTTGATTATTCACGCTACTAGAAGAAAGGCATTTCAGAAATAATTGTTTATACTTATATTATGAATGTTTATCCAAATGCCAGGGATTAAAATAAGCTTAGGTAAATTGTCAGAACACATAAGCGAGGTGAATAATTAAATGCTAGGAGACCACTGGTGAGTCTTTTACTGTGGATGCCAATGAGAATATTTGAGTATATATTACATGATTCACCATAGACCCACGTGCTTCGATTTGTGAAACAATCCATTCCAGAAAAACTTTGCTGTGAATTACACACTATATATAAAATAAAATATAGATTTATATTTGAAATTGATTTTAAATTCATATTTTAATAAGATTTATTTGGCATTATGGCCTGAAGGTTTGTGCTTCCCCCTACATTCCTGCATGGAGTCCAGAAGCTCCAGTGTGGTTGTATTTGGAGGCAGGGCCTCCAAGGAAACAACGAGAAATAAGATCATTATTTGGGGTCTTGATATTATAGAATTAGTTCCTTGCAAGAAAAGATACCAGAGAGCTTCCTCACTGTCTCTCCATGCACACCCACAGGAAATACCATGTGAGACACAGCTGGAAGATGGATTTTTATAACCAGGAAGAGAATTCTCACCAGAATCTAACCATTTTGGCAGCCTGATCTTGGACTGCCAGTCTCCAGAAACTGACAAAACAAATTACTATTATTTTAAGCTGTCCAGTCTGTGATATTTTGTTGTGGCAACCAGAGGCCACTAATTTATCTGTTTGTTGTTCATTCACTAAATCATTTCTGACACTTTGTGACCCCATGGACTGCAACATGTCAGGCTTTCCTGTACTTCACTGTCTCCTGGAGTTTGCTCAGATTCACATCCATTGAGTCAGCTGCCCTCTTCTCCTTTTGCTCCCTCCTCTTCTCAATCTTTCCCAGCTTCAGGGTCTTTTCCAATGATTCAGCTCTTCTCATCAGGTGGCCAAAATATTGGAGTTTTGGCTTCAGCATAAGTCCTTCCAAAGAATATTCAGTGTTGATTTCCTTTAGGATTGACTGGTTTGTTTCCCTTGCTGTCCAAGGGATTCTCAAGAGTCTTCTCCAACACTTTCTGTCCATGGGTTTTTACAGATGAGAACACTGGAGTGGGTTTCCATTCTCTTCTCCAGGGGATCTTCCCAAGCCAGGGAATGAACTCATGTCTCTTGTGTCTTTTGCAATGGCAGGTGGATTCTTTATTACTGGCACCACCTGGGAAGCCTGCAGTATGTCTAGTAGGAGTTGTAAAAAATTACTAAATAGAAACTTTAAAGAGAATTGGAATACCAGAAGGGGGAGCTCTCACACCCCATGCCCACAGCGGAGTCCAACAGGAAGAAGAAAGACTCCTCTTCTTTCCTGATAACTCAGCCAATGAAAAGTCATTCAGTTCAGTTCAGTTCAGTTGCTCAGTCGTGTCTGACTCTTTGCAACCCCACGGACTGCAGCAAGCCAGGCCTGCCTGTCCATCACCAACTCCCGGAGTTTACTCAGACTCATGTCCATTGAGTCAGTGATGCCATCCAACCATCTCATCCTCTGTTGTCCCCTTCTCCTCCTGCCTTCAATCTTTCCCAGCAATAGGACTCTTGTTTACTCAAGCCCTCCCAAATTTCTTTTCCATTACCATGTAGAGACCTGCACCTGACTCACTATAGTTTCAGACTATTAATAACAAACATCTGTTGATGCTGAAAGTAGTTTTACTTTTTTTTTTTTCTGAAGAAATAACTAGCAATCTATTTGTTTTAGGTCAATAGTTCTGTAGATATATTTGGTAAAGTTAACTGTTACCTCTTAAATACAAAGGTGAAAAATGGATGAAATCACAGAATTTATCCTAAGATAACTAAACACAAGCTCCAAGGTGTTTATATAAGTAGGAGAATTAAAAGGAGAATCTGAATTAGGTTAAATATTGTTGGACATGAGTTGAAATTTATTGCAGATTTTATCTATATTGGTTCACTTTTGCTTTTTCTTTTTTTTTAAAATTGGAGTATAATTTCTTTACAATGTTGTGCTAATTTCTGCTGTACAATGAAGTGAATCAGCTGTGCCTACAAATGTATCCCCTCCCTCTTGGATCTACCTCCCACCTCCCTCCTAACAACCTCCTCCCCTGCTGCATCTAGGTCATCACAGAGCACCAAGCTGAGCTCCCTGTGCTATATAGCAGGCTCCAACTAGCTCTCCACTTTACACTTGGTAGTGTATATATGTCAATTCTAACCTCCACATTGTCTCTCCCGCCTCCATGTCCACCTATGTCAGCATCTCTATTCCTGTCCTAGGAATAGGTTCATCTACACAATTTTTCTAGATTCCATACACATGTATTTATTTTCTTTGTAAGTAGCATCTTAAGTTTAGCATAAATTACTTAAATTTATTATAAAAGAGAAATAGTCAGAGTTTGTGCTTAACGGTACTCACATGCATTATGAAATTGAAATCATTTAAACAGTGTGAAATGCGTGTCAGAATAGACTGACAGAACAATTGCATAAAGTAGAAAATGGAGGGAAAACACAAGTGTGGAAACATTCAGTGCATGATAAAAGTAGTACACACATTAATATAACAAAAATTATTTTTATATTGGTAGTTAGGGAAATGGATAATTATTTTTAGAAATGAACAAGAAGGTTTCATGTTAATTTATTGCAACATATACTGCAAGATTTAAGAGATCCACATACACGTACTCACATCTATTTATGAATACACACAGACATGCATGGAAAAATCATATTCTATATGTGAAGCCACAAGAGAATTAAAAAAATAAATGAATAATAACTATTTGAATGTGGAGTGGGAATACAAGTATGATGTCAAAGTCAAGTATCTCAAAAGAAATGATTGATAGCTTTGACTAAATAATGTGTTTTACTTTAAATCATAAAAAAATGTGGAAGCATAAGAGGGAAAAATATGAGAGTAAAAAAGAAGGAAAATAAACGGAATATTTATCTTTATGAAGATCTCATAGAAATTTTCTAGTTAAAATACCACACCAAAAAATTGGAGCAAAGTATAAATAGGCATTTTTCAAAAGGAATGACTAGGCTAAAAGACTTTCAAAGTCATTATTCCTGAACCATGCAAATTATAACAACTATGTACAGATGTTAAATATATTTATAAATCATTATATTAATTAAAACAATGGACACAGATAATTTCTTGTACTTTGATAGGTTGCTATTATATTTCTGAAGAGAAATTCAAAATCCTATGATCACCCTTTAACTCAGAAAACATTTCCAGTTACTTGGGGAAAAATTCACATGTTTAATCATGTTATAGAAGAAGAGACTACATATACTATATAGAAAAGGTAAGCTCTTTCAATACTGGAAAATTATCAGTGGTGTGTGCAAAGTTTTATGTATAAAATATTTGTGGTGGCATAATTTATATTTTATATAAATTATGGTAGCATAGTTTATATTATACTTTGCTGACAAAGGTCCATCTAGTCAAGGCTATGGTTTTCCTAGTGGTCACATATGGATGTGAGAGTTGGACTATAAAGAAAACTGAGTGCCGAAGATTTGATGCTTATGACTGTGGTGTTGGCAAAGACTCTTGAGAGTCCCTTGGACTGAAAGGAGATCCAACCAGTCCATCCTAAAGGAAATCAGTCCTGAATATTCATTGGAAGGACTGATGCTGAAGCTGAAACTCCAATACTTTGGCCACCTGATGCAAAGAACTGACTCATTGGAAAATACCCTGATGTTGGGACAGATTGAAAGCAGGAGGCGAAGGGGACGACAGAAGATGAGATGGTTGGATGGCATCACTGACTCAATGGATATAAGTTTGAGCAAGCTCTAGGGGTTGGTGATGGACAGGGAAGCCTGGCGTGCTGAAGTCCATGGGGTCACAAATAGCCAGACCTGACTGAGCAACTGAACTAAACTGAACTGAATTTATATTGAGAACACATATGAAAACAAAAGATTTCAGCTTAATAATTTCTTACACCCATTAGTGGGCGTGAGTGAATGCTCAGTTGCTCAGCTGAGTCTGACATTCCTTAAAATTTCATTTTAGAAAAATATAAGAATATGCGAATATATATACTTTATATTAGTAGAAAAAGGTATATTAAAATAGTATGTAAATATAAAAAGTAATTTTGTTACTAATATCCAACAGAGCAAGATTTTCTATCTGAGAGGAAATTGGGTAGGACAAATGTTGTCCTATTGTGTGACTTTACTTTTCTATACTTTTAAGTATTTCTTAATTTTTCAAAAATCATTAGTTATTACTTATATTACCAGGATTGAGTTGTAAATCATATTATTTTGAGTCCTCTCCCCACATTCCCTATGGAGGAAACATACATGATCAGATTTTATGCCAATCTCCCTGTTTTCACTGATTGTGGTTCTCAGCCTCGACTGTCCATTAAAAACACTCATAGAGTTTTTAGAAAAGAGTTGTGCCAGGAGAACTTCACCCTCATAGATTCTGAAATATTGGTGTTTTAAAATAAACTCCCTAGATGCTTCTAATATCTAGCCCAGAGTTTCCCACATTTGCTACTTCATGAGATTCACTGTTTAAAATACAGATGCCAGGACATATTATTTGGAAATTTTTAAGATAGTTGGTTTAGAGTTTGGAGTTGAAAACACACATACACAACTTAGATAATTATTTATTAAACAACTTAGACGATTATTTCTGATCAACAAAGTATTTGCAAATGACTAAATTTGCCTATTTCTTCAGTCAGGGACCAAAATCCAATTATAGTTCTTGTGACGAATTACTCAATTTTAAATGTCTAATGTGGAAAGACAATTCTATGAAAAAGTAGTGAGTCTTGCAACCCACTCCAGGATTCCTGCCTGGAAAATTCCATGAAAAGAGGAGACTGGCAAGCTATAGTCCATAGGTTCGTGAGGAGTCAGACACCACTGAAGCAACTTAACAAGAATGCATGCATGGCTGTTTTCTATTGTGTAGTCCTCACCTTTTGATAGCTTTTGTTGTTGCTGTTGTTGTTTCATTGCTTTCACATTTCTATACATTCCATTCCAGCAAGTTTAGTCAGTTCTCCATAATATTTGCATGTTCAGTTCAGTTCAGTTCATTTCAGTCACTCAGTCGTGTCCAACTCTCCGCGACCCCATGAATCACAGCACGCCAGGCCTCCCTGTCCATCACCAACTCCCGGAGTTCACTCAAACTCATGTCCATCACGGTGATGCCATCCAGCCATCTCATTCTCTGTCGTCCCCTTCTCCTCCCGCCCTTTTAGCAGGGAATGTTAAGCCCTGTTAGACTTTCTTATACCTGCCCAGTTATTCTGAATTCTGTGTTCAGCTCATAATACAGTTTAGATTCTCAATACTCTCCTGCAAACACTGACTTGGACTGTTGTACTCTTCATTTCCCATCAATGGAGCTCTTGGCAACATGTATCTGCTAAAGTGTTGTCCAGGGTGGGTAAGAATGGTTTGTGTGTCATACTGTGATTTTGTGATTTATAATAAGATGTATATATTTGGTCTTTACTCCCTTTCTGGAACATAGCTTCTAAAAGCCCTGGGAATTTCTAAAGTGTAGAGAAGGATCAAGTTGTCTTTTGCTATATTAATGAGGTGACTTTTGGAAAGCCTTGGGTCACCTAAGAATGGGGGCTGGTTGTTAGTGGAGCTAACCCCATGGTTAAAAGGTTGGAACTTTTAGTCCCATCCTTGACCTCCTGGGAAGGAAGACAGGCTGGAAATTGAGTTCATCACTAATGACCAATGATTCAAATTGAGAAAGTAGCGTTGACTGTCTACTCTCACTGATTCTCAGGTTTTCAGATTTAACAAATAAAATGACAAAGTGCTCTTATGAATTTCAGACAAACAACAGATAGATTTTAGTGTAACTATGCCCCCATGCAATGTTGGGGACATACTTACATTGAAATAATTACTTGTTATTTATTTGAAATTCAAATTGAACTGGGTTTCTGGTATTTTATTTAATATCCCTAATTGGTGCAGATGTTACTTTCCCTGGCAGATAATTTCATATGGAATTGTGCCCTGGAGGAGACAGGTGAACCTTTAATCACTAAGGTCAGGACTGAAAGCTAAAATGGTCTAGAAGCAAGTCTGGTGGGTGCTTAAGGTGGTACCAAGTCGTGGAATGATTTTCATCTTCAGCATCAGGAAGATGAATTTCTCAGTAGCATCCCAGGCTACTGCCAGGGAGTCCATGCAGGAAACACATGGTTTATCTTTTTCTTCTGAGGAGGAATGTACCTGTCACATTTTCCAATTGTTCTTTTGTAGTCAGACAGGGTAGCAGACTGTTAACATTTCCCTGATGCATGTTTCTAACTCCAAATCCAAAGTCAGGCCAGGTAAATGAGCTCAACCTGGAGGAGACCTCTCGCTCCAGGGAAGGGTTTTCCTAGACTGTTGTGGCTTCTGATAAATGTCAGTAGTCTTTCCAGTGGTGTGATTTTAAGGATTCTAGTTTAGATCCTCTCACCCCTAAATATCCTCCCTCCTAACAGGTGATATTATAATTATTAATTCATTCTTTAATTTTAAGAAGAGGTTGCAATAATAAAAATTTTTAGAAGTGCAGGTTATCAGACCAAGTATCAGAGGACATGCTCCTATCAATAATACCAGGTAAAAGAGTTTCCTCAGGTCCTCTCTCCTTGGTAGGAGAGTTCTTAGGCTGCATAAAGGCACTTGGGAGGAAAGTGAGAAAGGAAGGGTCAAACTCAAGCATCATATCTGAGAAATTATTCCTGAGCTTCCTGCCTTCAGAGGCTGAGTTGGCTATCTCTCCAATCTGTGTAACTCTGTTTACTACCTAATGACCATGTTGCAATTGTCTAGATAATTGTCAGTCTTCCCACCAAGCTGTGTACTTGTGAGGGTATAAACTTGTTAATCTCTGTCCTCAGGACATCAACTGTGTGCTTAGTCTGTGTTAGACATTCAGGACATTGTTTTAGGCTGTCTGCCTGAGTAGTTACCCAACACAGACTTTTTTGATTTTTACAGTAGGGCTTTAGATTACCTGTGGATGATTTCAGTGACACCTTTGAGGACAGCCTTCTCTCTTGAGAGAGCTTTAGTACTTGTGGCAGGGGCTAAAATCTATTTACCTACCTAGCCACCCTCCCACATACACACACACGAACCCACACCCACCCACACACATTTGAGGAGTTCGTAGCCTCTCATTTCTCAAGTGGACCAGAGATGTCATCCACAGTTTTCTTTGCAAGCTTGTCTTTAAGAGTTGGTTTGAACCCTTGAGTGTTGGATGTTATTGAAAGGGTTTTTCTCCAAGCTATTCTGCATCTTTTTGGTCCACTTAGGTAATCAAACCCCATACAGGAACTGCAAGATGAGCAATTCCCACGCAGCTGCTGAGAAGAAAGCAGATCTGACCTTTAAATCTGAACACATGCAGAAAAAAGCATCTTGATAAACAGAGCCTGATTGAAGAACGAAATTTCCTTTCCTTCTGAAGAAGTGAATTAACTCTTTGTTCTCCTCTGCCTGTTGTAGCTTGAAAGTCAAGGTGTGATTGTGAAGATCAACATCAGGTGTAGCTTGTTAAAAACAAAGGCTTTCAAGTCCCTACCTGCTAAATCAGAACCTGGAAATTTAACAAGTTACCCTGTATACATTGAAGTCTGAGAAGCACAAGTTTTCAGAACCAAATTGCTACCAAAACAAACTTAGTTCCACTTGCTTGCAAGCAGTAAGGCTAATCTACTGATACCAGGCTATAGTGAAGGAAAGTGCAGCAGTAACTGTAGGATACTGTAGAAGAGGCCTGGGATAGCTAGTGCTCAAAACCTAAATCCCCCCATGGGTTCCAACAAAGCATTTTTAAAGACCAGGTAAGGGGGGTTGGGTCACAAGATAGGAGATCAATTCTGCACAGTTTTCTGACTGGCTGATGAGAAAGTAACGGGGCAGTGTCACAGTGGTCAACATCATCTATCCTTAGGTGCCACTGAGTCTCGGGGCTATGTGTTCATGGTAATTAAGTAGATTCTTTCATTTGGTGGGGCTTTTAGCATCTGTAAAATCAGTAAGGAAGTGTGCTTTAAACACTATTATTTAGGTACTTCGTAGAGGAACTAAAGCAGAGGATATGATGAAGGGGTCTGTTCTGGGAAGGCACCATAGGGTCTGCTCAGTTACAAAATGATTACAATTAATTTCACTTCTGCTTCTTTATTTTGTTGTTGTCTTGTGTTTGGTTTTCCTGCATTTGGTCAATTGAACATCCCATTCCAAGGACAGAAAATAAGGGAGAATGCCACCGCCCAAAGTAGCTGGTGTCTCCTTCATCAGACTAACCTGACTTCTTTTCTCAAAGATTATACTCTCTAATGTTCCTGGGTTTTATTGTAAATATTCTTTACTTAGTGGTTTTATTGTGAATATTATTTTCTTAGTTTTTATCTTCTAATTCGGACATGACTGAAGTGACTTAGCAGCAGCAGCAGCAGCAAGTTGCTTCTTCTCTCTTCTGCACTTACTCTTTCTTTCTTTTCTTTCAACAAAAATCCTTTTGCAAAGTTTTTCTCAGTTGAAAATGGGAAAGGGAATTCTGGATAGCCCAGCTCTATCAGTGACTTGGCCTTGTTTTAGAGCAAACACATGGCAGTTCCAGCTAAAGGTCCAGGAACATCTACAGGATTCACATTGTAAATGAAGAGAGCCACACAGAGCAAATGAATTAGGATGGCAGTGATTTATATTGATTTTCAACAAGGCTAATCAAATATCAAATGATGTTCTTGGATATGACACCAAAAGCATAAGTGATGATAGGAAAATAGATAATTTGGGCTGTGAATATGTGTTCAGTCACTTCAGTTGTGTCCAACTCTTGGAGACCCTATGGACTGTAGCCCACCAGGCTCCTCTGTCCATGGGATTCTCCAGGCAAGAATACTGGAATGGGTTGCCATGCCCTTCTCCAGGGATCTTCCTGACCTAAATATCAAAACTGCATCTCTTATGTCTGCTACATTGGCAGGTGGGTTCTTTACCACTAGCCCAACCTGGGAAGCCCAATTTGGACTGTATCCATATTTTAAAAAACTATGCTACAAACTAAACCACTAAGAAAGTAAAAACACTCCAAAGAATGGAAGAATATGTTTACAAATCATACAACTGATCAGTGACTTGTAACCAGTGACTATTATACCTGAATAAAAAGTCATATAATCAAAATTGTAAAAAGTAGTAAAGGATTTGACTAGGCATTTATTTCTCCAAAGAAGGTAACAATAGGGACAATAAGTACAGGAAAGGATACTCAGCATCACCAATTATTAGGGAAACAAAAATCAAAGCCACAAATCCACGAGGATTGTCATAATAAAAAAGGAAGATGATAACAAGTTTTGGTGAGGATATGGAAAAAATGGTACCCTCATACATTGCTAGTGGGATTGCAAAATAGTACAGCAATTTTGTAAAACAGCTCGCAGTCTGTTTGGGTGTTAAGCACAGAGTTACCATATGACCAAATGATTCTGACCATTAATATATGCTAAGACAAATAAAAACATATAGCTATATTAAATTTGTACATAAATGCTCATAGAAGCTTATTCATAATAGCCAAAAATGTAGAAGCAATCCAAATGCCCATCAGTGGAGGGATAGATAAACAGAATGCCGTATGTCTGTTCAATAAGATATTACTCAGCAACGTTTAAAAAATGAAGTGAATTTTAAAAAATGAATCTTGAAAATATTATGCTGAATGAAGTGAGCCTATCACAAAAGATGAAATATTGTATGATTCCATTCATATAAAAAGTCCAAAATAGGTAAAGGTATAGAAATATATTAGTGTTTATGTAGGGTGAGAGAAGTGACTGTTACTGGGCGTGGAGGTTCTTGTTAGGGTGCTGAGATATTATAAAATCATTTGTAATAATCACACAAGTCCATGAATACATTCAAAACCACTGAATTTTACACTGAAAATTAAAAAGGCTAACTTATTCCATGTAAGTTATATCCCAATAAAGCTTTTATTAAAACATCACATCAGTCAGTTCAGTTCAGTCGCTCAGTCATGTCCGACTCTCCGCGACCCCATGAATCACAGCACGCCAGGCCTCCTTGTCCATCACCAACTCCCGGAGTTCACTCAAACTCATGTCCATCAAGTCGGTGATGCCATCCAGCATTCTCATTCTCTGTCATCCCCATCTCCTCCTGCCCTCAATCGTTCCCAGCATCAGAGTCTTTTCCAGTGAGTTAACTTGTTGCATGAGGTGGCCAAAGTATTGGAGTTTCAGCTTTAGCATCAGTCCTTCCAAAGAACACCCAGGATTGATCTCCTTTAGAATGGACTGGTTGGATCTCCTTGCAGTCCAAGGGACTCTCAAGAGTCTTCTCCAACACCACAGTTCAAAAGCATCAGTTCTTTGGTGCTCAGCTTTCTTCACAGTCCAACTCTCACATCCATACAGGACCACTGGAAAAACCATAGCTTTGACTAGACGGACCTTGGTTGGCAAAGTAATGTCTCTGCTTTTTAATATGCTATCTAGGTTGGTCATAACTTTCCTTCCAAGGAGTAAGCGTCTTTTAATTTCATGGCTGCAATCAGCATCCGCAGTGATTTTGGAGCCCCCCAAAATAAAGTCTGACACTGCTTCCACTGTTTCCCCATCTATTTCCCATGAAGTGATGGGACCAGATGCCATGATCTTCGTTTTCTGAATGTTGAGCTTCAAGCCAACCTTTTCACTCTCCTCTTCCACTTTCATCAAGAGGCTTTTGAGTTCCTCTTCACTTTCTGCCATAAGGGTGGTGTCATCTGCATATCTGAGGTTATTGATATTTCTCCCAGCAATCTTGATTCCAGCTTGTGCTTCTTCCAGCCCAAATAGTAAATCAAATAACATGTAGCATACACACAGTTCAGCTATTACATCTAACACTTTGGAAAATGGATAACAGCATTATCAAAAATTTCAAAAATTCTTGGAATGCTGTCCAGCTGAAACTATGACAACATTGTTAATTGTCTATACTCCAACATAAAAAAAAAAATTAAAAAAAAACCAAAATAAAACAAAAACCCTATCTTCTCCTATTAAATAAGTATATTATAAGGTAAAAGAAAATTCCTGGAGTATGTGGATCAGATTAAATAAGGAAAAGACCACTGCACCAAACATACCTGTGCTTTGGTTCATTTATCCATTCATTCACATGTACATATAATGCATTCATTGAATGTGTACAAAGTGTGGAACACTGTAGGGTACAGTGTGATAAAGATACGTGATCCCTAAACTTCAGAGGCAAAGTCAAATTAATAGAAAATCATTCAGCAGCACCTCATAAAGAAAATGATACAGAATAAAGCAAAGGTAGTCAACTCACTTTACTCATATGATCCCTAAAATAATTTTGTTAAACTATGAAATCCCTACACATTTTCAAGTTACATATATATATTTTCAACTTAATTTAAATTAATATATCATTAATAGCAGCTGGAAACTATTATAAAATAAAATCATATGGATAACTGTTTTTACACTGTGATAAAATATGTTTCATCTATGTTTTGAATTAAACACATAATCTGAAATATATTATGTAGAAGTTTTGTGTGTGTTTTGTCACTCAGTCATGTCTGACTCTTTGCAACCCCATGGACTGTAACCCAGCAGGCTCCTCTGTCCATGGAATTTCCCAGACAAGAATACTGGAGTGGGTTGCCATTCCCTTCTCCAGAGGACCACACTGCAGGCAGATTCTGTACCATCTGAGCCACCAGGAAAACCCTATGAAGAAGTTTTACTTGTGTTTCACACTATGTACTTTGAAAAATATGATAGTCCTTCAAAGCATTCCAACTACATTTCAAAGAATCTGCTTCACTAACTTCAGCTTTAGCTCTATGATTTACTTGCATCCCCAAATAGGCCAAAATATTTCTCTAATAGCAAGCTTCATCCCTCCTTCTAGGAAATATTCAAGATGGGAAAAGACAGGAAACCTGATGAATTTATGTTGCCTAAATTAAATATTAAAATATACTTTCCTTGACCAGGATTTCAATTTCACTTTTGTTTTATACCCTGGTGAGTTTTACAACCCAGGGATGCTTTTACAAAATCACAGTCATGTTTACTATATGGGTGAAAAGTTTTATTTGCCTCTTTATTGTTTACTTGCTTTCCTATTTTTGATAATTGGGAGAAAAATATTTTGAATGCTGGTTTATTTTCAAGCTGGTAAATTCTAACAAAAATCAGATCTAAAAATTGAGGTTATGGACATGAAGTTCTTTAAAACTATTGGTTCAGACACACTAAAGAAAGGTCTTACTGTGTCATCATGGGTTTTTGTTCCTTAATGAATACACAGACCACAATGTAAAAATCACTGTTCTATAGTAGACAGGAGGGCTTCTGTGTCATGTGCTTCACATGCCCTGAGATGTGAGGAAATAAAATGGAGTGAGGGAAAAAAATATAAATATGTTAGTTTGCAGTTCTTGTAACCATGTGAGATAGCATACACAAAGATGGGAGAAGGCATAGCCAAAGTAAAATGCTAGCCGCTTAGTACTTGTTTTTTTTTTTTTTTATATATATATTGAGGTATAGTTGCTTTACAATATTGTATTAGTTTCTGCTGTACAACAAACTGGATCAGCTATATATACACACAGATCCCCTCCCTCGTGAGCCTCCCTTCCACCCCCACCTCCACCCCACCCCTCTAGGTCACCACAGAGCATCGAGCTGAGCTCCCTGTGCTACACAGTAGCTTCCCACTAGCTGTCTATTTTACACATGATTGTGTATGTAAGTCAGTGCTCCTCTCTCAATTTGTCTCACCCTCACCTCCCTTCCCTGTGTCCAAACGTCTGTTCTCTATTCCTGCATTTCTGTTTCTGCCCTGCACACAGGTTTATCAGTACCATTTTTCTAGATTCCACATGTATGCCTTAATAATTGATATTTGTTTTTCTCTTTCTGACTTACTTCACTGTGTATGATAGTCTCTGGGTCCACCCATGTCTCTGCAAATGGCCCAATTTTGTTCCTTTGGATACCTGAGTTATAGTCCATTGTCCCTCTTAGTACTGGTAAGGACAATGTGTCAGAGGTGAGTGTGAGCAGAAGAATTACAAACTGTTACTTCAGAACCTCTGCTCTAATTATTAATACCAGCTCACTATTGACTCTTGCTGGCATCCCTCACTGAGATCTGAAATTTGGTAAGCAGCAATATGCTCCACTCAAAGCAGGCTGTGCTCAAGGTGCTGGGGTAGACTGTTGCTAACTCAGATGTTACGGATCCTCTCCAATACCTCTATAAGCAAGCCTTTCTGCCATTGAGAGAGATGGAGTCAATCCAATCCGTTGAATCTGGGCTGTTCTAGGACTGTTTCAAACAATCAAACATTGTGAAATGAATACAATGTAACTTCTGTGATTAGATCGAAAGAAACATAGTCATCTCCCCCATGGTCTTTTGAACAACGTACTCTGAGAAAAGCTAGCTGCCATGAAGTCCCTATCCTGATATTTCCAAGCTGTTAGGAAGCCCATCATAAAGATACGAAAAGACTATGTGGAGAGATGCCTAACAAGCACCATCTCTTTTAGCCTTCTAAGATTCTGGTCACCAATCCCAATGTGTGGGGGTTTTCCCTTGTGCATTCAAGCCATTCTCTGACACTAGTTGGGTGTCTTATGATTCAACTCAATTCTGACACTGTCTGGAGGTAGCATCACTTTTCTGACAAAGGTTCATATAGTCAAAGCTGTGGTTTTTCCAGTGGTCAGGTACAGATGTGGGAGTTGGATCATAAAGAATCCTGAGCACCAAAGAATTGAGGCTTTTGAATTGTGGTGCTGGAGAAGACTCTTGAGAGTCCCTTGGTCTCCAAGGAGGTCAAACCAGTCAATCCTAAAGAAAATCAACCCTGAATATTCATTGGAAGAATTGATGCTGAAGCTCCAATAGTTTGGCCACCTGATTTCACAACTCATTGGAAAAGACCCTGAGGGTGAGAAAGATGGAAGGCAAAAGGAGAAGGGGACAACAAAAGATGAGATGGTTGGATGGCATCACCGACTCAATAGACTGGAATTTGAGAAAACTCTGGGAGATAGTGAAGGACAGGGAAGCCTGGCCTGCTGCAGTCCATGGGGTTGCAGAGTTGAATGACTTAGCAAATGAACAACAACCTACAAGACTACCCTCCTCTCAACTTCAGATGCCAAATGCAAGCTCAGATCCTCACCTATGCTTCTGACTGATGGGCTACAGATTGGAACTTCTAACAATCACCTCTGCATTAATTTGTTACAATAATCACAACTCAGAGAAACATTTTACTTCTTACGCTACTGGTTTATTATTATGAAAGAATATAACTCAGAAAATGTCATGTAAAATAGATGCATCAGGTAAAGTACGGGGGAACGGCAAGGACTTCCATACTATCTGAGCACAGCACTCTGCCCTAATCTTCATGTGTTCACCAACCTGGAAGCTATCCAAATCTAGTACTTTTGGGTTCTTATGGAGGCTTCATACGCATGCCTGGTGTGCTGCAGTTCATGGGGTCACAAATAGCTGGACACAACTGAGTGACTGAACAACATACATATGCATGTTTAATTAAATCAGTGGTCATTGTTGACCGATTCAGCCTCCAGACCTTCTTCCCTCCCCAGAGGTGGGGGTGGGGTAGGATGAGGTGGGAGCTAGGACTGACAATGTCAACCCTCAAATCATGTGATTTGTTTTTCAGGCAACCAGCCCCCATCCTTAGGTGGTTTCCTAAAATCTCATCATTAACATAACAAAAGATACCTTGATTGTACTTCTCAGAGGATTCTAAGAGTTTTAGGAGCTCTTTGTCAAAAACAACAGAATAGGAAAAACAAGAGACCTCTTCAAGAAAATTAGAGATTCCAAGGGAACATTTCATGCAAAGATGGGCTCGATAAAGGACAGAAACGGTATGGACTTAACAGAAGCAGAAGATATTAAGAAGAGGTGGCAGGAATACACAGAAGAACTGTACAAAAAAGATCTTCACGACCAAGATAGTCACGATAACGTGGTCACTGACCTAGAGCCAGACATCTTGGAATGTGAAGTCAAGTGGGCCTTAGAAAGCATCACTACGAACAAAGCTAGTGGAGGTGATGGAATTCCAGTTGAGCTATTTCAAGTCTTGAAAGATGATGCTGTGAAAGTGCTGCACTCAATATGCCAGCAGATTTGGAAAACTCAGCAGTGGCCACAGGACTGGAAGAGGTCAGTCTTCATTCCAATCCCAAAGAAAGGCGATGCCAAAGAATGCTCAAACTACCACACAATTGCACTCATCTCACATGCTAGTAAAGTCATGCTCAAAATTCTCCAAGCCAGGCTTCAGCAGTATGTAAACCGTGAACTCCCAGATGTTCAAGCAGGTTTTAGAAAAGGCAGAGGCACCAGAGATCAAATTGCCAACATCCACTGGATCATGGAGAAAGCAAGAGAGTTTCAGAAAAACATCTATTTCTGCTTCATTGACTATGCCAAAGCCTTTGACTGTGTGGATCACAATAAACTGTGGAACATTCTGAAAGAGATGGGAATCCCAGACCACCTGACCTGCCTCTTGAGAAACCTGTATGCAGGTCAGGAAGCAACAGTCAGAACAGTACATGGAACAACAGACTGGTTCCAAATAGGAAAAGGAGTACGTCAAGGCTGTATATTGTCACCCTGCTTATTTAACTTATATGCAGAGTACATCATGAGGAACGCTGGGCTGGAAGAAGCACAAGCTGGAATCAAGATTGCTGGGAGAAATATCAATAACCTCAGATATGCAGCTGACACTACCCTTATGGCAGAAAGTGAAGAGGAACTCAAAAGCCTCTTGATGAAAGTGAAAGAGGAGAGTGAAAAGGTTGGCTTGAAGCTCAACATTCAGAAAACAAAGATCATGGCATCTGGTCCCATCACTTCATGGGAAATAGATGGGGAAACAGTGGAAACAGTGTCAGACTTTATTTATTTGGGCTCCAAAATCACTGCGGATGCTGATTGCAGCCATGAAATTAAAAGACGCTTGCTCCTTGGAAGGAAAGTTATGACCAACCTTGATAGTATATTAAAAAGCAGAGACATTACTTTGCCAACCAAGGTCCGTCTAGTCAAGGCAATGGTTTTTCCTGTGGTAATGTATGGATGTGAGAGTTGGACTGTGAAGAAAGCTGATCGCCAAAGAATCGATGCTTTTGAACTGTGGTGTTGGAGAAGACTCTTCAGAGTCCCTTATACTGCAAGGAGATCCAACCAGTCCATTCTAAAGGAGATCAATCCTGGATGTTCATTGGAGGGACTGATGCTAAAGCTGAAACTCCAACACTTTGGCCACCTCATGCGACGAGTTGACTCACTGGAAAAGACTCTGATGCTGGGAAAGGTTGGGGGCGGGAGGAGAAGGGGACGACGGAGAATGAGTTGGCTGGATGGCATCACCGACTCTGTGGACATGAGTTTGAGTGAACTCCGGGAGTTAGTTTTGGACAGGGAGGCCTGGCATGCTGTGATTCATGGGGTCGCGGAGAGTCAGACACGACTGAGCGACTGAACTGAACTGAACTTGTCAAAAACAGGGACAAAGACTAAATATATATTTATTTTTTCTTTATCTCACAATATCACACCATCCCAGCTCACAGAAAATGTGATTTAAGATGTCATCAGGTGATTCCAGCCCAAAAAAGATCTGACTGCAACTACACAAGGAATCAAATACAAACCACCACACTATGCCAGTCAACCAGCAGAAGTCTAGTAGTAGTTATCTAAAAACAGTGAATTTTAGGTTGGTTTGATTTTAAGCAGTAGTTAATGAGAGCTGATAATTTTTGCAAGATGTGGTTGTAGTAAATCTTTTTAAGAAGAAAGTCAAATGGGTTGGTTCTCACCTTACAGGAAGATTATAAATATAGTTGTAACTGGAATTACCAACCTGCATTCAGTAATGAGAAATCCATAAAATTAATTAGAATAATAGAATTACAGAACTATAGAAGATAGCCAGTTTTCTAATCTAGCAGCTTCAAAGGCAAAACACTAGTCTGTGGGTTAATCTGGAATTCTGCTTATTCTTTCAGATCTCTCTGGTCACATGAAGCTGCTGAAGTCATCACTAAACTGTTTCATGAAGCATAACCTGCGTGTGAATACCTGAGGGCTTCTGTTAGATTAGAGAATGTCTGTGCGATTTCAAATTTTCTTAGAACTACAACATACTGTTATTTTTTCCTAGCCATAGATGCGCATGTCCAACTATGTAATTTGACAACTACTTTGTATGCCTTCTAGGTATCTCACACTTAAACTGGCCCAAATAGAATTTTATTACTTAGCCTACAACCTAGCCTTGTTCACTGGTCCTCTTCTCAATAAATAAGTGCTACTTATCATTCTGTTACTTTAATAAAACTTGGAGTCATCCTTGACTCCTCCCTTTCCTTCTCCAACCCTCATTTAATCATCAGAAATGCTGGTTTTAAGATACATTTCCAGTCCATCTTTTTTCTTGATCTCCATGAACCTAGTGCTAAGTTTTTAAATATCTAAACTTATTAATATTATCCTGAATGAAAACACGAGGTTTCCTGGAACACAGTCAGATTGGTTGTTATTTATCACACACATTCATAGAAATAACTGCACTGTATTTTCTTTGTTCAAATTCTTGTAGAGCTGGTTGTCTGCAGGATTTTCCAGTATGTGAAAATCCTGAATGTGTGAATCTGGATATAAGAGTGAGAACTGTCTTGATCCCTGTCGTGTGAGTTAGAAATAAACATTTTGCTTCCTTTATAAACAAATTCAACATGGAAAAGATCCTTGGTTCTTATTCCTTGGAATGTAAATATATCCCCAAAATGGAAGACAAACTTACCCAACTTTATAACAATGGGTTATCTCCATGGTCCCAGGCCTTTATCCACCCCTCCCCTTACAAAGTAAATCATACTTCCTAAGAGGTAAATCTTTCTGGATGGTATATTATTATCTAATCACTCATAATTTAACTTCTAAAACTTGCCTCCCCAACCCCCCAAGGTCAGTTCCCAAGTTTTTATAAAACTTGATCATAAAGTCCCAACATGCAGGAACACAAAATATTCTTCCTATAGCCCCATACATATTTGAAGTTATCACCATCCCTTACTAAGGCTTCTTCCATAGCCTCCTAAGTCATCTCCCTGCTTGCGTGTTGTCTTCTCCCATCCAATCTCCAAAGAGCAGCAAGTTTGATTTATATGAACATTAATCTCACTGTCATTCACTGTTTGAAATACTTCAGAGGCTGCCCATTGTATTAAGAGTGAGTCCAACCTACTTCCCACAGCCCAGAGAGTCCAGTGTGTTCTAACCTTCTTGTAGTTCTTGACCACTAGGCTTATTAGCCAGTGCCACTGGCATTGACAGCCCTTCTGCTGGGATTGATTCTTCTGGCAGGGCTGACTTCTCTTCATTTTGACCTCAGGATAATGGTATTGCCCTAAAGAGGACATTCCAGAACATCCTACCCAAAGTTGCTGCTACCATTCTCCTATAATCTGTATCAAATACCCAGTTTATAAACTTCACGATGATGGTTCAGTTGTTCTTTGTGTTATTTGCTTACTGTTTATTTTCCCACTATGATCCAGGAGGAGAGAGATATTTTTTGACTTATTTAGTGTTTGATTCTTAGTGTTCAGCATCATACCTGGCGTAAAGTGTGTATTTCATAAATTTCTACTGAATTATAGAATAGATGGATGAATGAATTCACTGGGGTCATCCACAGAAAATCATTCAAAAACAGACTGCATGTCTTCTTGGAGGTTATTACTTGTCACCTTGATGCAGAGGAGACATCCAAGACAATTTTTAAAAAGATAAATTCAAGTGAAATAGAGAACATACAAATATCAGAAAATTTAACTCAAAGGTGAGAATTTTCTATAAATGGAGGTCAAAGGTAAGTCTATGATTTCAAACATTTACTTGACATACGTGTGCTTAGACTTATACTAGTCACTTGAAAGAACAGAGAACATATTAAAGATCTTCTTTGATTTAAAAGAGCTTAATATCTACTGAATGAGGTATTTATCCAAAAATGCAAAGTGCTTATCTACAGTTTGCATAGTAGCCACATTTGAATGTTATGGAACAACATAAAAGAGCTATCCACTTCTTAAAGATCATGAAGGAGGGAAGTTAGAAGAAACGATTTTTCTAGATTACCTTAGCAAACAAAACAATGTTGAATAAACTTACTAATATTTAAGTCCTGTATAATATTAGATTTTTTTAAACCTGAACCATTATATCTTAAAGGATAAATATTTAAAGTCTGTTTGTAGAGATTTCTTAGGCACAAACTTTTTTAGAATTTCCAAATCAAAGGGTCATCTATCATTCTTTATCTATCTACTATGTATATATGTATGTATCTATTATCTATCATCTATGTATCTATTTCTTATCATTCTGTAATCTATGCATCTATTCTCTATCTTTCATCTATTTATCATTTATTTCTTTTCTTTTGTGTCCCATTATACCACACAGCACAATTTTAGACACAAAATAAGTGACTTATGACAACAAATAGACCAGTAAAAAAAAGAAGAAAATAATGTATAGAAATATTGAGTTGGAAATGAGAAATAGTGCTTTAACTTTGTATATGCCCCTGAAAGACTGTGTCACCTTGAAGAAATGGCTTCATCATTCACATTTAGCAGATGTAAAATGAGAAGGCTAAACCACATGATTTGTGAGGTTTCTTCCAGATTTAAAATTCTGCAAATAGGTAAGAGCATGCTCCAAAGCAAGGGATTTGATGAATACTTCCAACTTTTAAAGAAATTACCAATTTTCAAGGAAAGAAAATATGGCTCTTTGAAGACTTAGTAATTGACAAAATGATAAAAAATGCAGAGATTCAAAGCAGATGTTCTCTGCTAAGAATAACAATAAAATATTAATTCCAGAATAAAGGGCAGTTTACTTAGAGGCTTTTAGTAAATCTAAAGAGTTGCTGTTAAGCAAAACAGAGTCTTGTACCATCTCAAATAGGCAACAAATAAAAATATATTTAAACTACCTCTGCCAAGGAAAATAACATGGCTCACGCCCACTGTAAATGCTGAAATTTCAATAGACGTACAAAAGGTTTCAGGAATACCAAGCAAAATAAATTGTTTCCATTTTCATAGAAACAAATCATAGTTAACATGTCTTACTTACCCTAAAGTCGGTGGTCAGTACTTAGGTTATGTCTATATAGCAAACTTAGTTGATAAGTCATGTCTGACTCTTTGCAGTCTTATGGACTGTAGCCTGCCAGGCTCCTCTGTCCCTGGGATTTTCCAGGCAAGAATCCTGGAGTGCATTGCCATTTCCTCCTCCAGGGGATCTTCCTGACTCAGGGATTGAACCTGCATCTCTTACTTCTCCTTCTTTGGCAGGCGGATTCTTTACCACCTGCACCACAGGATACTCAAGATCAAAGCTAGCTCTCTGTTCATGATGTCTGAGAATGCTTGAGGATTTTTCAGACTTTCCTTCCAGCTCAAGAATTATTTAAATTTTTTCTAGAATTTTAGATAATCTGTATCACTAGGGGTCTCTCAGATAGACAACATTCCACCAGAAATGTGGTAGATATTATTACTTCTCCACACATTAATGATTAGGAAATTTAGGGCCAGAGAAAGAAATCAAATTTTCTGAGTTCTCTTGGTGCCTGAAACCAGATTTTCACACAGGTCTGCTTTCCTACAATATATTTCACTAAAAAAAAAGCTTTATACTAAGAAATTTTTAAAATTTAAAAGGTAAGATTGACAATTTAGGTGGGATGGACCTGTTCCTAGAAATGTAACTGGACATAGTAAAGAGTAGCAAACTATTGAAGACAACTAAATACATTAATCAAAAAAGCTTTTTTCAAGAGAACTTCAGGCCAAAATAGCAGTACTAGAGAATTCTTTCAAAAATAAAAAAAGGGATAATACTGAAGTCACAAACATCATCCAAGAAACTGTAAAAAGAAAAAAAAAAGACTTGATGGTAACATAAATTTAATACTAAACTATGACAAGAATTATTTAACCAAATTCAGTTACAAATGTGGATACAAAATCCTGAGCAAAATATCCCTACTTGACTAATTTCAACAAGTAGGATTTACCCCAGGGATGCAGCCAAAGTCAACTAATGTAATGACATATTAATAAATTAAAGGACTAAAATCATATGACTGTGTCAGCAGATAGAAGAAAATAATCTGACAAAACTCAAAACCTTTCCCTAACAAATATAATCAATAAACTATAAATAGAAGTGAACTTAAAGTCATCTGAGGTTGCCTTAAAAAAAAAATCCTAGGTAATATATTATACTTAAATTGTGCAGTGACTGCTTTTTCAATATCAAGAACAAGACGAAGATGTCCATTATTCACTACTGTTTTCCAAAACTGTATTGGAAAATCTAATGAGAATAATATGGCAAGAAAACAAAATAAGAGGCAATGAAATAGGAAAGGAAGGAGTAAACGCTGTACTGCCAATGCCATAATCTTATAAATAGAAAATCCTACTAAATTCACTAAAACCTATTAGAACTATTAATAATAAACAAATTTAATGAGGTTGGAGGACACAAGATCAATATTTAAAACAATCTTATATGTATAGATTTATATCTTTCTTTTTCTATATAAGCCTAAGGAAAGATATAAGCCTGAGGAGAGATAAGAAAGCCTTCCTCAGCGATCAATGCAAAGAAATAGAGGAAAACAACAAAATAGGAAAAACAAGAGACCTTTTCAAGAAAACTAGAGATATCAAGGAACATTTCATGCAAAGATGGGTTCAATAAAGGACAGAAATGTTATGGACCTAACAGAAGCAGAAGATATTAAGAAGAGGTGGCAGGAATACACAGAAGAACTGTACAAAAAAGATCTTCATGACAAAGATAATCATGATGGCATGATCACTCATCTGGAGCCAGACATCTTGGAATGTGAAGTCAAGTGGGCCTTAGAGAGCATCACTATGAACAAAGCTGGTGGAGGTGATGGAATTCCAATTGAGCTATTTCAAATCCTGAAAGATGATGCTGTGTAAGTGCTGTACTCAATATGACAGCAAATTTGGGAAACCCAGCAGTGGCCACAGGACTGGAAAAGGTCAGTCTTCATTCCAGTCCCAAAGAAAGGCAATGCCAAAGAATGCTCAAACTACCGCACAACTGCACTCATCTCACACGCTAGGAAAGCCATGCTCAAAATTCTCCAAGCCAGGCTTCAGCAGTAGGTGAACCGTGAACTTCCAGATGTTCAAGCAGGTTTTAGAAAATGCAGAGGCACCAGAGATCAAATTGACAACATCCACTGGATCATGGAGAAAGCAAGAGAGTTCCAGAAAAACATCTATTTCTGCTTCATTGACTATGCCACAGCCTTTGACTGTGTGGATCCCAATAAACTGTGGAAAATTCTGAAAGAGATGGGAATCCCAGACCACCTGACCTGCCTCTTGAGAAACCTGTATGCAGGTCAGGAAGCAACAGTTAGAACTGGACATGGAAAAACAGACTGGTTCTATATAGGAAAAAGAGTACTTCACGGCTGTAATTTGTCACCTTGCTTATTTAACTTATATGCAGAGTACATCATGAGGAATGCTGGGCTGGAAGAAGCATAAGCTGGAATCAAGACTGCCGGGAGAAATATCAATAACCTCAGATATGCAGATGACACCACCCTTATGGCAGAAAGTGAAGAGGAACTCAAAAGCCTCTTGATGAAAGTGAAAGAGGAGAGTGAAAAGGTTGGCTTGAAGCTCAACATTCAGAAAACAAAGATCATGGCATCTGGTCCCATCACTTCATGGGAAATAGATGGAAAAACAGTGGAAACAGTGTCAGACTTTATTTTTTGGGGCTCCAAAATCACTGCAGATGCTGATTGCAGCCATGAAATTAAAAGACGCTTACTCCTTGGAAGGAAAGTTATGACCAACCTAGACAGCCTATTCGGAGAAGGCAATGGCAAGCCACTCCAGTACTCTTGCCTAGAAAATCCCATGGACGGAGGAGCCTGGTAGGCTGCAGTCCATGGGGTCGCTACGAGTCAGACATGACTGAGCGACTTCACTTTCACTTTTCACTTTCACACATTGGAGAAGGAAATGGCAACCCACTCCAGTGTTCTTGCCTGGAGAATCCCAGGGACGGGGGAGCCTGGTGGGCTGCCGTCTATGGGGTCACACAGAGTCGGACACGACTGAAGTGACTTAGCAGCAGCAGCAGCAGCAGACAGCCTATTAAAAAGCAGAGACATTACTTTGCCAACCAAGGTCCGCCTAGTCAAGGCTATGGTTTTTCCAGTGGTCATGTATGGATGTGAGAGTTGGACTGTGAAGAAAGCTGATCTCCGAAGAATTGATGCTTTTGAACTGTGGAGCTGGAGAAGACTCTTGAGAGTCCCTTGGACTGCAAGGAGATCCAACCAGTCCATTCTAAAGGAGATCAATCATGGGTGTTCATTGGAAGGACTGTTGCTAAAGCTGAAACGCCAATACTTTGGCCACCTCATGTGATGAGTTGACTCACTGGAAAAGAGTCTGATGCTAGGAGGGATTGGGGGTGGGAGGAGACGGGGACGACAGAAAATGAGAATGCTGGATGGCATCACCAACTCGATGGACATGAGTTTGAGTGAACTCCAGGAGTTGGTGATGGACAGGGAGGCCTGGCGTGCTATGATTCATAGAGTCGCAAAGAGGTAGACACGATTGAGCGACTGAACTGAACTGAACTGAACTGATACCTATATTCTAAGATAAGCAATACAAGATGAGAATAAATATTTTAAAAACAGCATCAAAAAAGTAAAATAAAAGAGTTAGGAATGAACCAAAATAAACCAAAATTAAGATGTGTATACTTCTACCAAAGAAGTATCTGCGTAGTCATTTCTCCAACAAAGGCATACAATATCTCAATATATGCTCAAAATCATTAATCATTAGAAAAGCGTGTTATCAAGACCATGGCAGCATACAATTTCACAATTTCCAGGATGCTTAACGTACAAAAGACAGAGAATAGCAAGTGTTGATGATAGTGTAGAAAAATTTGCACACTGGAGGGAAGGCAAACTGGTCCAGCTTCTTTGGAAAGTGGCTTGGCCGTTTTTCAAAATCACAGAGCTTTTATAAAGTGAAGTGTATAGCTCTTTGCAACCCCATAAACTGTAGCCTACCAAGGTCCTCCATCCATGGGATTTTCCAGGCAATAGTACGAGAGTGAGTTGCCATTTCCTTCTCCAGGAGAGCTCTTATAGGACCCCCAAAATATGTTCTTTTGTTATGTACCCAAGAAAAATGAAAACCTGTATCTTTATAAATAACTTGTACACAAATATTCAAAGTAATAAAAATCAAACTAGCCAGAATGGAATCAATCCAGACACCTACCATGGGTAAATGTATAAATGAATTTGGTCTATCCATAAAGTTGAATGTTATTCAGCAATAAATGAAAGGAATGAAGTAGTGACATTTGCTACAAAAAGGGTAAGCATTGAAAAATTATGCTAAGTGAAAAGCTAATCATAAAAAATATAACATTATATGATCTTATTTAAAAGAAATGTCCAGAGTAGACAAATCTGTAGTTATAGAATTTAGATAAATAGTTCCTTAGGGTGGGAAGGGAAATGCCTTCTAATGGTAATGGATATCTTTGGGGAATTCTAAAATTGTTCTAAAATTAGATTATTTTGATGGTTTCTAACTTTATGAATCGGCTATGGTTTTTCCCGTGGTCATGTATGGATGCGAGAGTTGGACTGTGAAGAAAGCTGATCGCCGAAGAATTGATGCTTTTGAACTGTGGTGTTGGAGAAGACTCTTGAGAGTCCCTTGGACTGCAAGGAGATCCAACCAGTCCATTCTAAAGGAGATCAATCCTGGGTGTTCATTGGAAGGACTGATGCTAAAGCTGAAACTCCAATACTTTGGCCACCTCATGCGATGAGTTAACTCACTGGAAAAGAGTCTGATGCTAGGAAAGGTTGGGGGCGGGAGGAGAAGGGGACGACAGAGAATGAGATGGCTGGATGGCATCGCCGACTCTGTGGACATGAGTTTGAGTGAACTCCGGGAGTTGGTGATGGACAGGGAGGCCTGGTGTGCTGTGATTCATGGGGTCGCAGAATCAGACATGACTGAGCGACTGAACTGAACTGAACTGAACTGAACTCTATGAATCTATTATAAAACATAAAATTTTACATGTTAAATGTGTGAATTAAAGAGTAGGTGAATTATATATCAATAAAGCTGTTTAAAAATGTAAAACAACTTTATACATGTTTTTGCAAAAAGAAACATGCTTTATGAAATGTTAAAGTCTTATATTTAAAGAAAATCTAGCATTACTTTTTTTTCAAAATTTAAATTTTTTAAAATATAATGAAAGTAAATGAAACCAGTTGCTATTAAAAGATGACAAAATTATTTGGGTATGAAATATAAGACAACCTCAGATAAATTATATGATTAAGAGAGTTGGGCAAGGTTGCTGAATACAAAGTCAATAAAATATTCCAGCTCCATATTCCAGTAATAAGAAATAAGATTTCACTGTTTGTTCTCAGCTACTTAGTCATGTCTGACTCTTTGCAACCCCATGCACTGTAGTCCACCAGGAGCCTCTGCCCATGGCATCCTCCAGGCAAGAATATTGGAGTGGGTTGCCATTCCCTTCTCCAGGGGATCTTTCTCATCCAGGGATTGAACCTGCATCTCTTGTGCCTCCTGAATTGGCAGGTAGATTCTTTACCACTGTGCCACATATCATATATAACAAGATAAAGATTTCATATATCTGGGAATAGGGACCTCTGACTCTGTTGAGTGACCTCATCTCCAAGACTCTAGGAAAAGGTCATCTGGCCTGTTAAAACTGAGGGGATAGCCCTGATGACATCTGATCACCTCTGAGGTCACTTCCCCTTGTCTTCAAGAATACACACTTCATATCAAATAGCTATATCAGCTAGTCCTGTCAAATCGAAGGAGTTTAAATTTTCCCTCATGTCCTCTCATCTCCATCACCTTCAACTGAAAGGGCTGTATTTAAACTCATACAATCTAATGCATTCTTCACTGAATGATAGTCTAGCAATGCCTGCTATGTAGGAGACCTGGGTTTGATCCCTGGGTCAGGAAGTTCTCCTTGGAAAGGAAATGGCGTTCCACTCTGGTGGGGTGGATTCTTGCTAGAAAATCCCATGGTCAGAGGAGCCTGGAACACTACAGTCCCTGGGATCACAAAGAGTTGGATACAACTGAGCAAACAACCACCTAGCCATACCTTTAATGTTGTCTTCAGAACAGGCTTCCTCGTTTTTTGCAATATAGATAGGCTGAGAATTTTTCAAATCTTCAAGTTCTGATTCCCTTCTGCTTTACAATTTCTTTTTCAAATAATCTCTCCTAGCATTTTACTATAAGCAGTGAAGAAAAGCAAAGTGCTCCTTCAATACTCTGTTTAGAAATCTCCTCAGCTAAAAAGCCATTTTCAATGCTTTTAAGTTCTACCTGCCACAAGACACTAGAACTCAAACAATTTATTCAAGTTCTTTGCCACTTTATAACAGAGTGCCTCTCTTCCAATCTCTAGTAATGTGTTCCTCATTTCCATTTGAGATTCCATCAGAACAAATTTTAACATCCATGTTTCTAGTATGCACCTCAAAACTCCTCCAGCTGCCACCCATTATCCAGTTCCAAAGCCACTTCCATATATTTAGATGTTTGTTACAGCAGCATCCCAATTCTGCTACCAAAATCTGTTAGTCAGCTTGTAAGTGAAAGTGTTAGTTGTTCAGTCAGGTCTAACTCTTTGCAACGCCATGGACTGTAGCCCACTGGGCTACTCTGTCTATGCAATTCTCCAATACTGGATTGGGTAGCCACTCCCTTCTCCAAAGGATCTTCTTGACCTTCTTGATTGAACCTAGGTCTCTTGCACTGCAGGCAGATTCTTTACCATCTGAACCACCAGGGAAGCCCTTACTCAGCTCTGCAGTACATGTAGGTGGAGACAAATTGCTTTCTCCTTCTCAAAAGGTCATTATCCCTTTGAACTAGGGTCCACTCTTATGATCTAATTTAATCTTAATAATCACCTAAAGACTCTATTTTCAAATATGGTCACATTGAAGCTTAGGGCTTCAACATAAGGATTTTGAGGAGACACAATTCAGTACATAACACATGTCATTGATTAGATGGCTTAATATGAAGATCACAATTCTCCACAAATTCATGTAGAGATGTATGCAGTCTGATTTAAAACAGAAGCATGCTTTTTTTTTCTGGAAATGGAGTGCAATTTAACAAAGCTGATTTTGAAGTTTACAGGAAAATGAAAGGACAATAATAGCAAAGACTCTTTTAAAAAGAAGAACATAGGAGTTTCTCAACTTCATATCAAGATTTATTTTAAAGCAATGGTGATTAAGCAAATGCAGTATCGGTACAAAGACTGAAAAGAGACAACTGAACAGTTATAGAGTCCAGAAGCACATCATTTCATTGTAGACACACTTGATTTATGACAAAGGTGGCATTGTAGAGCAGTGGCAATAGGACAATACTTCTCAATTAATGGTTTAGGAACAATTGGCTATCCATCTGCAAAAATTAAATTTGACAACTACATCTCATCATATAATTAATCAACTTTAAGAGTAATATAGGCCTAAATTTAAAAGGCATTTTGCTACAAAATTTCTAGATTACATAGGAGAATAACTTTTCTACTTTCATGTCTGAAAAAGACATCTTCAACAGATCTCAAAAAGCAAGAGCCATAAAAAAAAGGTTGATAAATTATATAGTAAAATGAGGGACTTTCGGGAGTTCCCTGGTGGTCTAGTGGTTAGGGTTTGTTGCTTTCACTGCTATGGCCTGGGCTCAATCCCTGGTCAAGGACTAAGATCCCATAAGCCATGTGGTAGAGACCAAAAAAATAAATAAAAAGAGAATTTGTTGATCAAATGAAACATGGAAGAATGAAAAGATAATGACACAGAATGAGAAATAATTGTTTTCAACATATAAATGATCAAAAGATGACATCCAGAATAGATTCAGCACTGGTACAAATATATGAAGAGAAAGATCAGCCACCTAATTGAAAAAAAGCAAAAGCTTGAATAGATCCTTCACAAATGTGAAACTCCAAATTGTTGATACACATGTGAAAATCTGATCAATTTCATTAATAATCAGTCAAGTGATAATGAAAACCACAGTAAGATGATACAACACACTCACTGGACTGCCAAATTAAAAAGACTGATAACACCATGTGTTGGCTAGGAAGGGGAGCCATCGGAGTTCTCATAATCTGTTGGCATGCACATGGCCACAAGTAAATATGTACAAAATGTTAATGGCAACAGAAATGTAATAGCTAAAAATTGAAACAACCCAAAATGTACATCCATACATGACTCCTGGAAAGACCATAGCCTTGACTATACGAACTTTTGTTGGTAAAGTGATGTCTTTGCTTTTTTAACACACTGTGTAGGTTTGTCATAGCTTTCCTGTTTGGAAAAAACCCTGATGCTGGGGAAGATTGAAGGCAGAAGGAGAAAAGGGTGACAGAGGATGAGACAGTTGGATGGCATCACTGATTCAATGGACATGAACTTGGGCAAACTCGAGATGGTGAGGGACATGGAAGCCTGGTATGCTGCAGCCCTTGGGATTGTGAAAAGCCAGACATGACTTAGTGACTGAACAAGAGCAACAACAACAAATATCCATCAAGAGGAAAACAATATAAAAATTGTGACTTCTCCAACAATAAAAATGCCTGAAGTATATCCATATTGATTAACATGAATTAATCTCATAAATATATTCTTGAGTTAAAGAAAAATCAGAAAAACTTAATAGTGATGATTCCATAATATAAGCTTCAAAAATACATAAAAATTAAACTATGGTGTTTAAGGATGCTTTATTTGGTGGTAAAAGTATACTGAAAATGAGGAGTTCATTACCATGAAAGTTAAGAGATTGATTTCATCTAGGGGAGAGGGAAGAATTTTCATTGTAGAGGGGCACATCACTCTGAGATGCCATTGTATTTTTTGTTCTATGTAGTAGTTTCAAAATAGCTTATTTAACAGCAAACTGTTAAGCTTTACATCAATCTTTAATGCATTTTTTCTGGTTGTATATTTTATTTCTCAATAAAAAGTTTAAAATAGAAAATAAACTAAACTTGCTTTTAACTACCATCTAGCTGACTCTAGAAAATAGATGACAACTAGCTGCAAAATGTATGCATGCATAACAAGTATAATCATATGTAGAATTTCTATATTGATTAAACTACTAGGCATAGCCTTCTTTGGGTAGCTATTTGTTTATGATGGTTTTGAAAAGAAAATTTATTCCTGAAAGAAAAAAGAATATTCATCTAAACTGTTAATACACATTTTTCGTGTGTCACACCTCTCTTGATTTAATAAATTAGATGAGATTCCTGACTACCAAAACTACATTAAGATTCTAGTCTGCACGCAGAGAATTGACTTAGAAAAGACTTAGAGAATTAATGACTTGCAGTTGTTGTGCATATTAAATACAGGCTACTCTATTAGAGATGTGATAGGACAAATTAGTGCAGAGACATCAGGAAGAAAACATTGTCTTTTCTTCAAAATGTTAATGCCATGTATACGAAGAAAGCAATTTGAGAGCTGCATTTATATGAAATCAACACATAAAATTGAAAAGAAAAGCTTCCACCAACTTAATAGATGTATTATAAAAAATGTGATTTAACCAATTGTTCTATGTAGTATAGATACCTCAGTGCTGTGTAAATATTGACTAAGTTATTGTTAAATCTAGATTTAGCTATCACTTACAGGGTCCCTACTTTTTCAAGCTCTATAATTACATGCTAACTCATAACTTTTATGATGGGAGTTTTACAGCAACTAAAAGAAAGATTAAAGAGTTTAAATAAACTGCTCAAAGTTACACAGCTAATAAATATAGTTTGGACTCAAGTGTTCTAACTCCTGTTTGAATAATTTTTTCTTACTGTGTTATTTTCAGTAGGCAAACTCTTTTGGGAAACAACCTCAACCTCTAAGTGGCTTAAAACAATAAACGTTCCTGTTTTATAATACAATCCATCCTTTTGGATGCCAGGTTGAGGAATGGCAGCTATATACTCCATTACATTATGGGATCTTGACTTCCTTTAGTTTTCCAAAGTCAGTAAAATCTTCAGCTCAATCATGTGGCATCTGTCTGCTTTAAGAAGAATGAAAAAGCACAGAAATTTTGTGAGGGAGTTTGACATTTTACATTTAGAAATAGCATACAAATCACTTGTTCCTATTCCATTGGCTGGAAGTCAGTCACATGGCTTCACCCAACTATAGTAGAGTTGAAAAAAAACATTCTGTGTCCCCATGGAGAAGAGGGAGGGACTTGATGAGTTCCTATTTATTACCATAGTGCCTTCATTACCATAAATGGCCAGTCACATTTGCAAAAGTCTCCACTGATTGTGAATTTTGCATATGTTTAATACTTTAGCACTCATACTTCATTATTTTACTTTCAAACAATTTGCTAAATATTCACAGCCCTCGTTTTCAGGTCTTTTAGTAGTAATGAGAGTAGACAATACTTATGTGACTTGTACTGCATATTAAATACTTCTTCCATCCTTTACAATTAAATAGTTTTAACTTCTCAACAACTATATATATAGTAGGAACCATTAATGTCTCTTTTTGTAGATTAGGAAACAGTTACAAAGTTTAAGTAGCTTGCCCAGTTGTCATATTTCTAATAAGTGCAGCAAGAAACAACTGGATTTTTTCTTTTACTTAATTGGCATCATGCTATTTCTTTTCTATATTTAATCTCTCTTGGTGATAAACTATGTACTTTCTGATCTTTTACATATTGTTACTTAATCATTTATTGTCTTTTTACATCTTTCTATGAAGTTCTAACTCAGGCTTTTAAAAAATAATTTGAAATGTAAAAACATTTTATTAGTAAGTTTGTTCTAGCATTTGGTGGTAGGTTTTAGACTTGTTTCATTTCTTATTAAGTAAATTTTGATAAACATATAAAGTCAATTACTAAAAAAAAAAATCTGTTAAATAACAGTTCAGAAAAATTATATGTGCTGGGGCTTCCCTGGCAGTCAGGTGATTAAGAATTTACCTTACAATGCAGGGGATGCAGATTCAATCCCTGGTCAGGGAGCTAAGATCCCACATGCATTGTGACAAAAAACCAAAACACAACACAAGCAATACTATAAAAAAATTCAATACACTTTAAAAATGGTCCACATCAAAATAAAATTTTTTTAACAAGAAAAATTACATGTACTGAGTGTAACCGTAAAGCAACTACTGTAGTTACTATCCTGTTGCTTTAAAATGGGGTATTGTCATAAATACATGCTGTGCTGTGCTAAGTCACTTCCGTTGTGTATGACTCTTTGTGACCCTGTGGATTGTAGCCCACCAAATTCCTCTGTCCATGGGATTTCCCAGGCAAGAATACTGGAGTGGGTTGCCATGCCCTTCTCCAGGGGATCTTCCTGACCCAGGGATCAAACCCATATCTCTTACATTTGCAGGCAGGTTCTTTTCCACCAGCACCACTTGGGAAGCCCTTGTCATAAACATACTTTTGACAAAAAATGGAATATGTAATCTTTTTCAGTGGATACTGATCAATAAAGTAGATTTAAAGTTAGCCAATTCCAAAGTTATCAGCAGAGTGGTCTTTTGCATGGAGGGAGTAGGCCAATATTTGATGGCCTCTGGATTTTTCAAGGCTGAATTTACATCCTGGATTGGGGGCGGGAGGAGACGGGGACGACAGAGAATGAGATGGCTGGATGGCATCACCGACTTGATGGACATGAGTTTGAGTGAACTCTGGGAGTTGGTGATGGACAGGGAGGCCTGGCGTGCTGTGATTCATGGGGTCGCAACGAGTCGGACACGACTGAGCGACTGAACTGAAGTGAACCCTTCTTTAAACTCTATTTTTGTTGTTTTCTTTAGAGTGACTGAAGGATTAAACAACACTGTTTCTGGGGATGCAGATGTAAAATATTCTCAGAGTATTAAAAATTGTGTACAGCATTTATAATCTGGCAGGTATGGGTTGGAATCTCCACTTTACACTGAGTAAAGTACTCTGACTTTTTCCTTTTTTCTCCTGCACAATGGAAATATTCATGAAGAGGTCCTCTAAGAATAACAAAAAACGGGGGAGGCATGTAACAGCACTTATTACCTAAAATTCAGTTATTATTAAGTAAGATGCACCAGCTAGACAGTCTTCTCTCGTGGAATTTTGTTTAAAATATGTGGAATGACTGAAAAGTACAGAGATGTATTGAGAATAGCAGAGAGAGATGAGGAAAACAGAAGATATTTGTGGAGGAATGTAATGAGATAGTGTAGATTCTTATGCAGGGAGCCAAACGAGTAGGTGGTCAGAGCCAGAGTTGAGCCTGGTGTGCTTGTACAGAGCAGGAGCAAATGGATAGTTGGTTCAGTTGCTCAGTCGTGTCTGACTCTTGTGACCCCATGGACTGTAGCCTTCCAGGCTTCTCTGTCCATGGGATTTCCCAGGCAAGAATACTGGAGTGGGGCAGGAGCAAAGGGCAGTACTAAAAATAGCTCCATTTTTGTTTCACAATTTTAGCTTCAGCATTGGCTTTATTATTATATGAGCATAATATGAGAATACTTTTATCATTAATATGTTAATTTTTGAAATGAAGTTTAAGTTTTTAAAAGAGTTACTAATTTGCTTATAAACTTGGAGTGGGTTTTCTACTCAGTGAGGATCCAACTTCTTATTCTGGAAACCACAATTCTCCATTTTTGTTTCAACCATCCTCTTCTACCTTGATATTTCTGTTATTCTGAGTTTACCATTCTGTAGCCAAAATGAGATTTACTGTTGCTCCTGCTATTTTTCTTTCCCATGGACGTGACCTTGTTGCTCTTTCCTCATCCTGGGATAACATCTCTCTGCCCCCATACACCTCCGAATGTTGAAAAGCTGCCTGATTTTCAAGACAAGTCTCAATGCCACATTCCTGACACCTTCTCCATGGATGGAGAAGCCCAGTGGGTCCATGGGGTCACAAAGAGTCAGACACGACTGAGCTACTTCCCTAACTACCTTGGTTGGAATGAGCTTTGTTTCCTTTCAACCTCTGTAACATTTGATAGACGCGACGCGCGCAGACGCGACACGAGAGACGCCGGCCCCGCGCAACGAACGACGCAAAGCGGTGCGGCAGTGAGGAGCTACCCCACGCCTGAGGCCAGGGCCGGCGGCCGAGAGGAGCTACCCCACGTCCAACAGGCGGTGGCTGCGCGGGCGCAGGAGGGCCGAGAGGAGCTACTCCACGTTCAAGGTCAGGAGGGGCGGCCTTGAGGAGATACCCCTCACCCAAGGTAAGGTACAGCGGCTGCACTTTGCTGGAGCGGCTGTGAAGAGATTTTCCACGACCAAGGTAAGAGAAACCCAAATAAGACGGTAGGTATTGCTAGGGGGCATCAGAGGGCAGACAAACTGAAATCATAATCACAGGAAACTAGCCGATCTGATCACATGGACCACAGCCAAATGTGGTCCACTGGAGAAGGGAATGGCAAACCACTTCAGTATACTTGCCTTGAGAACCCCATGAACAGTAACAAAGGGCAAAATGATAGGATACTGAATGAGGAATTCCCCAGGTCAGTAGGTGCCCAGTATGCTACTGGAGCTCAGTGGAGAAATAACTATAGAAGGAATAAAGGGATGGAGCAAAAGCAAAACCAATACCCAGTTGTGGATGTGACCAGTGATAGAAGCAAGGTCCGGTGCTGTAAAGAGCAATATTGCATAGGAACCTGGAATGTTAGGTCCATGAATCAAGGCAAATTGGAAGTGGTCAAACAGGAGATGGCAAGAGTGAACATAGACATTCTAGGAATCAGTGAACTAAAATGGACTGGAATGGGTGAATTTAACTCAGATGACCATTATATCTACTACTGTGGGCAGGAATCCCTTAGAAGAAATGGAGTAGCCATCATGGTCAACAAAAGAGTCCGAAATGCAGTACTTGGATGCAATCTTAAAAATGACAGGATGATTTCTGTTCGTTTCCAAGGCAAACCATTCAATATTACAGTAATCCAGGCCTATGCCCCAACCAGTAATGCTGAAGAAGCCGAAGTTAATCGGTTCTATGAAGACCTACAAGACCTTTTAGAACTAACACCCAAAAAAGATGTCCTTTTCATTATAGGGGACTGGAATGCAAAAGTAGGAAGTCAAGAAACACCTGGAGTAACTGGCAATTTTGGCCTTGGAGCACGGAATGAAGCAGGGCAAAGGCTAATAGAGTTTTGCAAAGAGAATGCACTGGTCATAGCAAACACCCTCTTCCAACAACACAAGAGAAGACTCTACACATGGACATCACCAGACGGTCAACACTGAAATCAGATTGATTATATTTGCAACCAAAGATGGAGAAGCTGTATACAGTTAGCAAAAACAAGACCAGGAGCTGACTGTGGCTCAGATCATGAACTTCTTATTGCGGAGTTCAGACTTAAATTGAAGAAAGTAGGGAAAACCACTAGACCATTCAGATATGACCTCAGTCAAATCCCTTATGATTATACAGTGGAAGTGAGAAATAGATTTAAGGGACTAGATCTGATTGATAGAGTACCTGATGAACTCTGGACGGAGATTCATGACATTGTACAGGAGACAGGGACCAAGACCATCCCCATGGAAAAGAAATGCAAAAGAGCGAAATGGCTGTCTGAGGAGGCCTTACAAATAGCTGTGAAAAGAAGAGAGGCGAAAAGCAAAGGAGAAAAGGAAAGATATAAGCATCTGAATGCAGAGTTCCAAAGAATAGCAAGGAGAGATAAGAAAGCCTTCCTCAGTGATCAATGCAAAGAAATAGAGGAAAACAACAGAATAGGAAAAACAAGAGACCTCTTCAAGAAAATTAGAGATTCCAAGGGAACATTTCATGCAAAGATGGGCTCGATAAAGGACAGAAATGGTATGGACCTAACAGAAGCAGAAGATATTAAGAAGAGGTGGCAGGAATACACAGAAGAACTGTACAAAAAAGATCTTCACGACCAAGATAGTCACGATAACGTGATCACTGACCTAGAGCCAGACATCTTGGAATGTGAAGTCAAGTGGGCCTTAGAAAGCATCACTACGAACAAAGCTAGTGGAGGTGATGGAATTCCAGTTGAGCTATTTCAAGTCTTGAAAGATGATGCTGTGAAAGTGCTGCACTCAATATGCCAGCAGATTTGGAAAACTCAGCAGTGGCCACAGGACTGGAAGAGGTCAGTCTTCATTCCAATCCCAAAGAAAGGCAATGCCAAAGAATGCTCAAACTACCGCACAATTGCACTCATCTCACACACTAGTAAAGTCATGCTCAAAATTCTCCAAGCCAGGCTTCAGCAATATGTAAACCGTGAACTCCCAGATGTTCAAGCAGGTTTTAGAAAAGGCAGAGGCACCAGAGATCAAATTGCCAACATCCGCTGGATCATGGAGAAAGCAAGAGAGTTTCAGAAAAACATCTATTTCTGCTTCATTGACTATGCCAAAGCCTTTGACTGTGTGGATCACAATAAACTGTGGAACATTCTGAAAGAGATGGGAATCCCAGACCACCTGACCTGCCTTTTGAGAAATCTGTATGCAGGTCAGGAAGCAACTGTTAGAACTGGACATGGAACAACAGACTGGTTCCATATAGGAAAAGGTGTACGTCAAGGTTGTATATTGTCACCTTGCTTATTTAACTTATATGCAGAGTACATCATGAGGAACGCTGGGCTGGAAGAAGCACAAGCTGGAATCAAGATTGCTGGGAGAAATATCAATAACCTCAGATATGCAGATGACAATACCCTTATGGCAGAAAGTGAAGAGGAACTCAAAAGCCTCTTGATGAAAGTGAAAGAGGAGAGTGAAAAGGTTGGCTTGAAGCTCAACATTCAGAAAACAAAGATCATGGCATCTGGTCCCATCACTTCATGGGAAATAGATGGAAAAACAGTGGAAACAGTGTCAGACTTTATTTATTTGGGCTCCAAAATCACTGCAGATGCTGATTGCAGCCATGAAATTAAAAGACGCTTGCTCCTTGGAAGGAAAGTTATGACCAACCTTGATAGTATATTAAAAAGCAGAGACATTACTTTGCCAACAAAGGTCCGTCTAGTCAAGGCAATGGTTTTTCCCGTGGTCATGTATGGATGTGAGAGTTGGACTGTGAAGAAGGCTGATCGCCAAAGAATCGATGCTTTTGAACTGTGGTGTTGGAGAAGACTCTTGAGAGTCCCTTGTACTGCAAGGAGATCCAACCAGTCCATTCTAAAGGAGATCAATCCTGGATGTTCATTGGAGGGACTGATGCTAAAGCTGAAACTGCAATACTTTGGCCACCTCATGCGACGAGTTGACTCACTGGAAAATGATGCTGGGAAAGGTTGGGGGCGGGAGGAGAAGGGGACGACGGAGAATGAGATGGCTGGATGGCATCACCGACTCTGTGGACATGAGTTTGAGTGTAATCCGGGAGTTGGTGATGGACAGGTAGGCCTGGGGTGTTGTGATTCATGGGGTCGTGGAGAGTCGGACACGACTGAGCGACTGAACTGAACTGAACTGAACATTTGATAGGCATCTCTGTTAAGGTTCACATTGTTCTCAAGTTTATTATTTTAGATACATATAATGCATGATATGATGTTGAGTATATGTTTTGAAAACTGCATTATCTAAAGCATTAGTGTACTGTGAGACTAGAGTTTTTTTTTTTTTTAAGTTATGATCATTTAAATTTAGAAAATTGTCAGCTTTCCTAGTCAGCATTTTTTGGAGTCCTGGGACATTCAAGGAGACATTTAGAATATAAAGTGCTTGAAAGCTTAACTAAGAAATTCATCATTTTTAATCATGTGGATGCTTTATCTTACATCTGCATTTCATGGAATATACTTAAGAAAACATTGATGTCCAATGGGCATTGCTTTTACCATTGCTACAGCTCAGTGGAAGTCCTTTAGTTTTCTCTCTAAACCCCTAGAGAGACTAGATTGTGGAAACTAGTTGTGGAAACTTTTTCCTTCCTGTCACTGCCATTTCTCTTGGTTTAAAGGACTCCATTCTCTGTCCTGGTTTTTGGAAATAAGTCTTGTCTACATGGGAAAGGTAAAGTGATAAGGTTGAAGGCCTGAACCACCCGAGGGGCTATATGCTATGGTTGGTTGGCAATCTTCATCAAATGGCAAGGAAAAGGACAACTAGTATGATTCACTGTCACAGGAAAGGCACAGAGTTTACCTGCATGAAGACATGAGGTTTTCTCCTTGGTTCTCTGCACAGTGCTCCTGGAGCCAGAGCTCAAAAGGCTGTCATTATTGACTCCACACTGGTTTGTATATTCCATGGTAACATTCTGTCCCTCAGGTTCTAGATCCTTTGTCTAGTTTTGCTTGGAGAGAATACATTGGAACACACACTTTTTTCCTTTTTTTGATCTAATAACTCCATGGATCATATCATTTAATGCAAGAATTGAGCATTTCACTCCATCTTTTGTTCTCCTTTGAGAACTTCCCTCTGAGGTAATTGATATATTAAGCCTAGTTGGCTACATTCAAGGTATATGTGTAATGACTTGGTTGCAGGGTAAGGGAAGATTGGCGGGGCAGCAGGGTCAGATGCTTAAACACAAATATTAACTAAATATACTGATATTCACAGGACTTCCCAGCTGGCTCAGTAGTAAAGAATCTGCCTGTCAAGCAGGAAATGTGGGTTGGATCCCTGGGTCGGGAAGATCCCCTGGAGAAGGAAATGGCAACCCACTCCAATATTCTTGCCTGGGAGATCCCATGGAAAGAGGAGCTTGGTGGGCTATATAGTCCATGAGGTCGCAAAAGAGTCAGACACGACTCAGCAACTAAACAACGATAACAATAACTGATATACATGAGTTCTTTTTCTTACACTCTCTGATTAATTTGAGGTTTATCATGGTGGGTGGTCCATGGTACTCTGCAAAGGAAGTTGGTGATTAATGAATATTTGTTAAATGAACATGAAAATTTTAAGACAGACTCTGATGCTGGGAGGGATTGGGGGCAGGAGGAGAAGGGGACGACAGAGGATGAGATGGCTGGATGGCATCACTGACTCGATGGACATGAATCTGAGTGAACTTCGGGAGTTGGTGATGGACGGGAAGGCCTGACGTGCTGCGATTCATAGGGTTGCAAAGAGTCGGACACGACTGAGCGACTGAACTGAACTGAACTGAATTGTAGGGAAAGTCTCCCAGCCACCTCTGACCATTTCAGTGGACTTATTAGTTTCCAACCCAGAGAAATGGTAGGTTCTAGTTTTAAAGGAGGGTGTGGATTACGCCTCATGCAGAGCTGATGCTAGTTCCAGACAAAAAGGCACATGTTATTTTTATAGACCGAAAGACATCCTCAGCAGGAGGTACATCCTGCCAAGAAGGACTGGGGTATAAATCATCATTTAACATATCATATGATGTTGAAAGATAAGTACAGATTTCCTCTTGTCTAAATTGTCATTTTGACTCAATGTCCTTCAATCACTCACAGCTAAAAAGAGATTAACAGCCTATTTAATCATCCACCAGGAAAAAATACATTTAAAGGAGTCGCAAAATGACTCTTCAGCAAGGTCACATGGTTTTCTTGCCGTGATTTGAAATTGTTTGCTAATGACTGATTATGCTCCTTTTTGATAAAAGCATCGCTGGTGGCAATGGTTTTGATGTGAGCACAATTCAGACTAATGTTCTATCCTTGGTTCATTCCCCATAGCCACATACTTGAAGACAACCCTTCTGCACGGTTGTCTACTTGTGGCATTTCTCAATGCAGTTAAGCTTAATTTTTAATAAGAAACCTTGCCATTTATCTGGTGTTTAACATTTGTAAGGTACTTTAACACCTGTGTGCCACATCAAACTTGTAATAGCCTTGAGAGGTAAAGAGAAACAGAATTAGGTTTCTAATTGCATATTAAGTACACGTGGCAAACAGCATTGTCACTTAATTTGTGACAAAGCTTATTCTGTGACCCTATGGTGCCTTTTTTTCCCCTTGAATTTCTCTGTTAACATATCCTTGGAATATCTCCTGCTCATGACACAGCTCTTCGTGCTCAGCTGTGTCACTATCACAATGTTATTTGGACACTTGGCATCAAACCCCTCTTGACAGATATTCTTTACACTGAATTAGTTGGGATGAGCAGTTCTTTAGGCCTTGGAATTTGTCTAGGACTTATTTTTCCCTCTGTCTCTTTTAAAAATATTAATTTTGATTTTACACAATAGCATCTTTCATCAGGATGTGATTTTCCAAAACTCCTGGCAGTTGGAAGCAAGTCCCAGCTATAACTTGCTGTGTTCTCTTGAGCAGGATAAAAGCATGTGTCCATATTGTTCCCTGCCACAGTGTGCTTCACATGGAATGTACTCCTTAAATAGGAGAAATTAAGATATTGTTATTTCTAAGTTGATATGCATTGTCAATGCTTACTTGGCTCCAAATTTGGTTGAACTTGCCATTGAATTTGGAACATAGTAGGCATCCGATAAGTACTTCAGGATTGAATGGTGTTGATGAACATCCAAATGCTGGCTATGACACTGGTTCCTCTAGCTAATATAATTGTGGTTTATTTTTAAAATCTTTTGAGAAGTTGGTTTGGAGATATTGAGGGCTATTCTGCATATGAACCAAATTCCAATTTTTGTCCTTTGTGTGTATTCCATTTTAAACTCTCTCTTCCCAAGGTTCCTCCTCTCTACTTTCATGTTGGGGGGTGAGGAAGAGTGCATCATACTTTATTTCCTATCTCCATTTTCCCCTCAGTATTGCTTTTTGTACCTTTTATGACCAGATTGCCTTTTCTCACCTGTATCTTATGTCTTGTAAAACAGGCTTTCTCTTTGCCTTGTAAGCACATAAAATTACATGGAAAATGTGTGCATTCCTCCAATCCATTTGACTACTGGCTAATGCGTAAGTTGACCAGAAATCAATTCTAACTTACTGACCATCTCTGATAAACAACAACCGAACAACAGCGTGAAATGATTAGGGTGGTGTTCTTACAAAAAGAGAAGATTGGGACACATGCACAAAGGGGAGATTATGTGAAGTTATCAGAGAAGGTTGGAAGCTGATCGGCCTCTGATCAACAAACTAGATCAATAATATACAAATGCCTTTCTTCGCACATATTGTAACAAATAACATTAGATCATGTTTGTGTCTTCACTAGACTGTGAAATCAAGTGAGGAAGACATGGTATGTTCACGTGTATGTCTGGACCTGATGACAAAGGGACTGTGGCAGCATCAGCCCAATCAGTTCAGTTCAGTTCAGTCGCTCAGTCGTGTCCGACTCTTTGCGACCCCATGAATCACAGCATGCCAGGCCTCCCTGTCCATCACCAACTCCCGAAGTTCACTCAAACTCATGTCCATCAAGCTGGTGATGCCATCCAGCCATCTCATTCTCTGTCGTCCCCGTCTCCTCCCACCCCCAATCCCTCCCAGCATCAGACTCTTTTCCAGTGAGTCAACTCGTGGCATGAGGTGGCCAACGTATTGGAGTTTCAGTTTTAGCATCAGCCCAATAAGTTCTGGTAAAATTGTGTCCAGTCTTTTCAGGATGGGCATGTAGAACTTGACCTTTGAAATGAATGCTGACTTTAAGAACATTGAAACAGACACAATAAAATGTATATAGTGTGTATTTCTCTTTTGCCAAATGCCTTTCAATTAAAGTATTAGTCATTCTTACTTTAGAATGCAAAACATGAATAAAAAGTGGAACAATTTTGACAATCATCTCTCAAATTTCCACATATCTGAAAGCAATGTTATGATGACTTCACTGATCAGTTTTAACATCAACATTTTGGACTTATATAGAGACAAGTTGAGAAAGCAATTTTTTTCTACAATAATAATTTTCTTTGGGCTTTCCATAAAACTCAGTTGCTATGTAGGAAGATAAAAAGAACATCCATATAAAACTGCCCTACAAATTTAATTGTTTGCAATGTTACATGTGTATTAAATTTCCTTTTTTTTTTTTTGTATATTCAAGTCCAAAATTTACATTATGAATAAAGCTGATACTGCTGTGGTCCTAAGTTCAAGTCATAATTTTATTATTAGCAACAAATATGTAAAAATGTGTGAAAAAAATTAAAATTTACTTAGAGTCCTGCAAATGCAGATCTGAAGGTCACATTTCAGATCAAATATATTAGGGAATTATACAGGGAATTTTTATAAATCCAGTGCTAGAAATAGTATGATCAGGAATGTATTAATTTACTAGGGCAGTTATAAACCACAGCCTGGGATATTATACAACAAAAATTAATTTTATCACAATTTTGAAAACTGGAAGTCTGAGATCAAGGGGTCAGCAGGATTGATTTCTTCTGAGGCCTCTCTCCTTGACTTGTAGATGAACTTCCTTCTCTGATAGCATCGCATAATCAATCTCTCTTTGTGTGTGTTTTGTGTCCTAATCTTCTCTTCTTATAAGAACACCTATACATTGGATTAGAGTCCACCCTAATCACTTCATGATGTTCAGTTGCCAAGTCATGCCCAACTCTTTGTGACCCCATGGACTGCAGCACACCAAACTCCTCTGTCCTACACTATTGCCCAGAGTTTGCTCAAACTCATGTCCACTGAGTTGGTGATACTATCTAACCATCTCATCTTCTGCTGCCCTCTTCTTTTGTCTTCAGTCTTTTCCAGTATCAGGGTCTTTTCCAATGAGTCAGCCCTTTACATCAGGTGGCCAAAGTACTGGAGCTTCAACTTTAGTATTGGTCCTTCCAATGAATATTCAGGGTTGATTCCTTTAGGATTGACTGGTCTGATCTCCTTGCAGTCCAAGAGACTTCATATTACCTCTTTAAAGACCCTATCTTCAAATATGTCACATTATAAGGTATTGATATTGAGGCTTAAACATAAGAAATTTAGGGGGACACAATTCAGCACTTAACAAGGATATGAATTAACTCCAGAAGCAGATTTTCCCAAAGTTGGGCTGTTTGTACAGCCTACCATGTAAGTGAAAAGATTCTGGGTAAAGTTATCTCTGATGAATTTCTCATGATGATACTTCTATTATAACAAGGAATTGAGAAGACTGACGTGGGGATCCTGTGTGTTTTACTGCAAAGAAGAAAGATCTTTTCAGTTTCTCAGTACATCATTACAGAAGGAAATGCTTTAATGTAAAAGAGTAACAATAATTTTTATAAGCAAGGAAATTGTCACTCTTTAAGTTCCATCTAGTGGTGTTGGAGAAGACTCTTGAGAAATCCAATCAGTCCATCCTAAAGGAGATCAGTCCTGGGTGTTCATTGAAAGGACTGATGTTGAAGATGAAAGTCCAATACTCTGGCCACCTGATGCGAAGAGCTGACTCATTGGAAAAGACCCTGATGCTGGGAAAGATTGAGGGCAGCAGGAGAAGGGGATGACAGAGATTGAGAGGGTTGGATGGCATCACTGACTCAATGGACATGGGTTTGGGTGGACTCCACGAGTTGGTGATGGACAGGGAGGCCTGGCGTGCTGCAGTTCATGGGGTCACAAAGAGTCAGACAGGACTGAGCAACTGAACTGAACTGAACTGAGAGGACCTCAATCCAACCTTAAATCACTCTCAAAATGAATTTCATGTTCTAGCTACAAATTAATTTCAACTTTAAATTCTTTTGGTTAACTAGATCTTCCTTGATCACCTTTTGTTTTCTGTTAAATATAGTTAGCAAAACACGTATGTTCTCATATGTGAAACGAATCACTAGTTCAGGGTCAATGCATGTTATAGGATGCTCGGGGCTGGCATGCGGGGATGACCCAGAGGGAGGTTAAAGGGAGGAGGGAGGTGGGAGGGCGGTTCAGGAGGGGGAACTTATGTAAACCCGGGGCAAATTCATATCAATCTATGGCAAAACCAACCAATATAATATTGTAAAATAATTTGCCTCCAATAAAAAATAAATTAATTACCTAAAAAAAATAATATATATATATATAGTTAGCAAACTTATTTTTTAAAGTAACATTTTCTTTGATCTTAATCATTATACAGATCAGTGAACAGTTTTGAGGCTTGTCACTTTGTGTCAACATCTCCATTGAGTGTATCTTCTTTTATCTACTACAATCTAACAGCTTAGTTAGTGTTTTTTAATGATGTATTCAAAGATATAAGGATCAATCAATTAACACATTTGATGGGTTCTACTTTGTTCTGGAAAACTATGCTCAAAAGAAGAATTAGAGGATGCCCCTCTGTACTGAACACTGGTATCAAGTCTTACCAAATACAGAGATAAATATTATGATATACTCATTTTTTTAGGTGAGAAGCCTAGTCACATGGTATAAGTGACACATACAAAGTCAGGTCACTAGTATGTGACATGAGCTATTACTCAAACTCAAGTTTTCCCTGACACCAACACCTATGCTTTCCTTTTTTTTTTTTTTGTAAATTAATTTACTTATTTTAATTGGAGGCTAATTACAATTGGAGGCTAATTACTTGTGGTGGTTTTTGCCATACATTCATATGAATCAGCCATGGGTGTACACGTGTTCCCCATTCTGAACCCGCCTCGCACCTCCCCTGCATCCCACCCCTCAGGGTCATCCCAGGGCACCAGCCCTGAGCGCCCTGTCTCACGCATCGAACCTGGACTGGCAATCTATTTCACATATGATAATATACATGTTTCAACGTTATTCTCTCAAACCATCCCACCCTCACCTTCTCCCACAGAGTCCAAAAGTTTGTTCTTTACATCTGTGTCTCTTTTGCTGTCTTGCATATAGGGTCATCATTACCATATTTCTAAATTCGATATATATGCGTTAATATACTGTGTCAGTGTTTTTCTTTCTGACTTACTTCACTCTGTACAATAAGGCTCCAGTTTCATCCACCTCATTAGAACTGATTCAAATGCTTTCTTTTTAATAACTGAGTAGTATTCCATTGTGTATATGTACCACAGCTTTCTTATCCATTCATCTGCCAATGGGCATCTAGGTAGCTTCCATGTCCTGGCTATTGTAAACAGTGCTGCGAAGAACATTGGGGGTACATGTGTCTCTTTCAATTCTGGTTTTCTTTCTGTGTTTGCCTAGGAGTGGGATCGCTGGGCCGTATGCAATATTTTCTTCCAAATAGAGATATAGGAGAGACAATAACATTTCTGATAGTCCCTTGATTTGGATGCTGTGATCCTTAGAAGATTCTCTGAAGTACATATAATTATTACTGTTTTACAGATGAAAAATTACCACTTTAGAGGAAGTGCCACCTAGGATGGCACAAATGTTGAAAGACAAGATATAAAATGAACTCCAAGACTTGTAGGGTCTTTTCAGTATAAGACATGAATTTTGCTCTTAAGGAGTTTTAAATCATTCAATAATTGGATAGTTTTAAAACTAGAAAACTAAAAAAAAAAATATGCATTCAAAAGGTGCCCTGAAAATAAAGTGAACATATTTTAAAAGGATATAATACTAGAACAATATACTTTTAATTAAGTTTATAGCTCTTTCCCTTGAGCTTATTTGAGTAGTCTAAATTTTAGTCACTAGGAATCCATGGAGGACATTTTATACCTGTAGATAAAATATATACATACAGACTTTTGATAACTTTGTATAAATAGCATAATATTTAAAAATTTAGGTCAACCCCAGATGCTAATGCAGATGTAACAGTAAGCCTATATCTTCAACAGACACATATTTTTACAATCATTGTCAGATAAAATTACCTTGACTTATAGATCATAATTTTTACAATATAAGCTACTATGCAGATAGATTGCATGAGAAAGTTAATCTACCTGTAGGCACTATTACAAGGACAGCCTGAGTTTCAATTTTTTGTAGGATAAAATATCAAGAGTTTAGAAAAATGTTTTACTTCTCATGTTATATTTGAACAAAAAAAGGATGTCTAGGATGAATGGGTTTTTTTTACTCATGAAACATGAAAAAGAGTTAAAATTGAAGAGAGGTTAAAGAAGAAGAACAAAATTGGTAGACTGACATGGTCTGACTTCAAGACTCACTAAAAGGTTACAGTAATCAAGAAGTGTGACAGTGTGGTATTGGAGAAAGAATAGACAAATAGATCAATGGAACAGAAGCGAGAACTCAGAAATAGACCTACACAAATACAGTCAACTGATATTTGACAAAGAAGCAAAGGTAATACAATGGAACAAAGACAGTCTCTTCAACAAATGGTACTGGAAAAACTGGGCATCCACATACAAAAAGAGAAAAGTGTCTAGACACAGACCTACCCCCTTCTTGAAAATTAAATCAAAATGGATCAGAATTTAAATATGAAACACAAAATGCAAAACTCCTAGAAGATGACAGAAAGGAAAACCTAGATGACCTTGGGAATGGTGATGCCTTTTTTGATGCAACACAAAAGATCCATGAAAGAAAGAAAGATCCATGATCCATGAAAGAAATAATTGATAAACTGGACTTAATTAAAATTAAAATGTCTGTTCTGTGAAAGACAATATAAGAGAATAAGAGAAGCCACATACTGGAAGAAAATATTTGCAAAAGATACATCTGATAGACAACTGTTATCCAACATATACAAAGACCGCTTAAACTCCACAATAATAAAACAACCTGATTAAAACTGGGGCAAACACCTTAAGAGACACATAACTCACTGAAGAAAATATACAGATGGCAAAAAAACACAGGAAAAGATGCTGTTCATCATATGTCATTGGGAAATGTAAGTCAAAACAACAGTGAGATACCACCACACACCTACTAGAATGTCCAAAATTTGATTTGGAACATGGACATCAAATGCTTGTGAGGATGTGGAAATCTCTTACTGCTGGTTGGACTGAAAAATGGTACAACCATTTTGGAAGACAGATTGAAGTTTTTTACAAAACTAAACATAGTCTGACCATTTATTTCCATTTCTATTTATTCAAAGAAGTTGAAAACTTAGGTCCTCCAAAAAAACCTGCACATGGATGTTCACAGTAGCTTTACTCATAATTGCCAAAACTTAGAAACAACTAAGGTGTCCCTCAGTAGGTGAATAGATATTTAAACAGTGGTGCATCCAAACAATGGAATAGTATTCAACCCTGAAAAGAAATGGGCTACTGTTTGGTAGAAGGGAATAGCTACCCACTCCAAGATTATTGCTTGGAGAATTATGAACAGAGGGGCCTTGTGAGCTACAGTCCATGGGGTCAAAAAGAGTCAGACACGACTGAGTGTCTAGCGCTTTCACTTTTTACTTTCTGAAAAGAAATAAGCTATCAAGCCATACAAAGCCATGGAGAAACTTTAAATGCATATTACTAATTAAAAAGCAGAGACATTAGTTTGCCAACCAAGGTCCGTCTAGTCAAGGCTATGGTTTTTCCAGTGGTCATGTATGGATGTGAGAGTTGGACTGTGAAGAAAGCTGATCACCAAAGAATTGAGGCTTTTGAACTGTGATGCTGGAGAAGACTCTTGACAGTCCCTTGGACTGCAAGGGGATCCAACCAGTCCATTCTAAAGGAGATCAATCCTGGGTGTTCATTGGAAGGACTGATGCTAAAGCTGAAACTCCAATACTTTGGCCACCTCATGTGATGAGTTGACTCACTGGACAAGACTCTGATGCTGGGAGAGATTGGGGGCGGGAGGAGAAGGGGACAACAGAGAATGAGATGGCTGGATGGCATCACCGACTCGATGGACATGAGTTTGAGTGGACTCCGGGAGTTGGTGATGGACAGGGAGGCCTGGCGTGCTGTGATTCATGGGGTCGCGAAGACTCGGACACGACTGAGTGACTGAACTGAACTGAACTGAAAGTGAAAGAAACTGATCTGAAAAGACTACATACTGTATAAAGTTAACTATATGACTTTGTGGAAAGGCAAAACTATGGAGACAATATAAAAGATTACTGGTTGCCAAGAGTGAGAGGGGAAGGGATTAATAAGGAGAGCACAGAGGATTTTTGCTGTTGTTGTTCAGTCACTCAGCCATGTCTGACTCTGCGCCCCTATGAGTTTCAACACACCAGACTTCCTTGTCCTTCACCATTTCCCAAAGCTTGCTCATTTGGTAATGCTATCAAACCATCTCATCCTCTGTCATCTCCTTCTCCTCCTGCCTTCAATCTTTCCCAGCATCAGGGTCTTTTCCAATGAGTCAGCTCTTCAAATCAGTTCGCCAAAGTATTGGAGCTTCAGCTTCAACATCAGTCCTTTCAATGAATATTCTTGATTGATTTCCTTTAAGATTGACTGGTCTAATCTCCTTGCTGTTCAAGTGTCAAGAGTCTTCTCCAGAACCGACCACGTGCAGAATCGTGGCTGAGAGGAGCTGCCCCACACCCAGGGTTAGGGCGGTGGCCGAGAGGAGCTGTACCACGTCCAGGAGGCGGTGCCTGCTTGGGCACTGGAGGGCCGAGAGGAGCTGCTCCACATTCAAAGCAGGAGGGGCGGCCTTGAGGAGACACCCCTCGTCCAAGGTAAGGTACAGCGGCTGCACCTTGCTGGAGCAGCTGTGAAGAGATACTCCACGACCAAGTGGAATATAAGAATCCAGTGTTCTGGGGAGGAAAGAACAAGATGGCGGAGGGATAAGACGGCGAGACCACTTTCTCCCCCACAAATTCATCAAAAGAACATTTGAACGTGGAGTAAAGTCCACAAAACAAATTCTGAATACTGGCAGAGGACATCAGGCTCCCAGAAAAGCAGCCCATTGTCTTCGAAAGAAGAGAGAAGAAATCCAGCTCCACCCACCAGAACACTGACATATGCTTCCCTAACCAGGGAACCCGGACAAGTCACCCGTCCAACCCCACACACAGTGAAGAAACTACATAATAAAGAGAACTCCAAAAACTGCAAGAAGAGGGAAAGGCGACCCCAAGCAAAGCAATATAAGCAAGATGAAGAGGCAGAGAAATACCCAGCAAGTAAAGGAACAAGATAATTGCCCACCAACACAAACAAAAGAAGAAGATATAGGGAATTTACCTGATAAAGAATTTCAAATTTTGATGGTGAAAATGATTCAAAATCTTGAAAGCAAAATGGAATTACAGATAAATAACCTGGAGAAAAGGATTGAGAAGATGGAAGAAAGATTTAATAAGGACTTAGAGGAAATAAAAAAGAGTCAATATACAATGAATAATGCAATAGATGAGATCAGAAACACTCTGGAGGGAACAAACAGTAGAATAACAGAGGCAGAAGACAGGATAAGCGAACTAGAAGATAGAATTGTAGAAATAAATGAAACAGAGAGGAAAAAAGAAAAACGAATTAAAAGAAATGAGGACAATATTAGAGACCTCTGGGACAATGTTAAAGGCGCCAACATTCGAATCATAGGAGTCCCAGAAGAAGAAGACAAAAAGAAAGACCATGAGAGAATACTTGAGGAGATAATAGTTGAAAACTTCCCTAAAATAGGGAAAGAAATAATCACCCAAGTCCAAGAAACCCAGAGAGTCCCCAACAGGATAAACCCAAGGCAAAATACTCCAAGACACATATTAATCAAATTAACAAAGATCAAACACAAAGAACAAATATTAAAAGCAGCAAGGGAAAAGCAGCAAATAACACACAAGGGGATTCCCATAAGGATAACAGCTGATCTTTCAACAGAAACTCTTCAGGCCAGAAGGGAGTGGCAAGACATATTTAAAGTGATGAAAGAAAATACCCTACAGCCCAGATTACTATACCCAGCAAGGATCTCATTCAAATATGAAGGAGAAATCAAAAGCTTTACAGACAAGCAAAAGCTGAGGGAATTCAGCATCACCAAACCAGCTCTCCAACAAATGCTAAAGGATCTTCTCTAGACAGGAAACACAGAAAGGGTGTATAAACTCGAACCCAAAGCAATAAAAAAAATGGCAACAGGATCATACTTATCAATAATCACCTTAAACGTAAATGGGTTGAATGCCCCAACCAAAAGACAAAGGCTGGCTGAATGGATACAAAAACAAGACCCCCATATATGTTGTCTACAAGAGACCCACCTCAAAACGAGAGACACTTACAGACTGAAAGTGAAGGGCTGGAAAAAGATATTCCATGCAAATAGAGACCGAAAGAAAGCAGGAGTAGCAATACTCATATCAGATAAAATAGACTTTAAAACAAAGGCTGTGAAAAGAGACAAAGAAGGAAACTACATAATGATCAAAGGATCAATCCAAGAAGAAGATATAACAATTATAAATATTTATGCACCCAACATAGGAGCACCACAATATGTAAGACAATTACTAACAATTATGAAAGGGGAAATTAACAATAACACAATAATAATGGGAGATTTTAACACCCCACTTACATCTATGGATAGATCAACTAAACAGAAAATTAACAAGGAAACACAATCTTTAAATGATACAATAGGCCAGTTAGACCTAATAGATATCTATAGGACATTTCACCCCAAAACAATGAATTTCACCTTTTTCTCAAGCGCACACAGAACCTTTTCCAGGATAAATCACATCCTGGGTCATAAATCTAGCCTAGGTAAATTCAAAAAAATTGAAATCCTTCCAAGCATCTTTTCTGACCACAATGCAGTAAGATTAGATCTCAATTACAGGAGAATAACTATTAAAAATGCCAACATATGGAGACTGAACAACACGCTGCTGAATAATGAACAAATTATAGAAGAAATCGAAAGAGACATCAAAATATGCATAGAAATGAATGAAAATGAAAACACAACAACCCAAAACCTCTGGGACACTGTAAAAGCAGTGCTAAGGGGGAAATTCATAGCAATACAGGCACACCTCAAGAAACAAGAAAAAAGTCATCTAAATAACCTAACTCTACATCTAAAGCAACTAGAAAAGGAAGAAATGAAGAACCCCAGGGTCAGTAGAAGGAAAGAAATTGTAAAAATTAGGGCAGAGATAAATGCAAAAGAAACAAAAGAGACCATAGCAAAAATCAACAAAGCCAAAAGCTGGTTCTTTGAGAAGGTAAATAAAATTGACAAACCACTAGCCAGACTCATCAAGAAAGAAAGGGAGAAGAACCAAATCAATAAAATTAGAAATGAAAATGGAGAGATCACAACTGACAACACAGAAATACAAATGATTATTAGAGAATACTATCAGCAATTATATGGCAATAAAATGAATAACCTGGAAGAAATGGACAAATTCCTAGAAAAGTACAACTTTCCAAAACTGAACCAGGAAGAAATAGAAAATCTGAACAGACCCATCACAAGCACGGAACTAGAGGCTGTAATCAAGAATCTTCCAGCAAACAAAAGCCCAGGTCCAGACGGCTTCACAGCTGAATTCTACCAAAAATTTAGAGAAGAGCTAACACCTATTCTACTCAAACTCTTCCAGAAAATAGCTGAGGAAGGGAAACTTCCAAACTCATTCTATGAGGCCACCATCACCCTAATCCCAAAACCTGGTAAAGACCCCACAAAAAAAGAAAACTACAGGCCAATATCACTGATGAACATAGATGCAAAAATCCTTAACAAAATTCTAGCAATCAGAATCCAACAACACATTAAGAAGATCATACATCATGACCAAGTGGGCTTTATCCCTGGAATGCAAGGATTCTTCAATATCCGCAAATCAATCAACGTAATACACCACATTAACAAACTGAAAAATAAAAATCATATGATTATCTCAATAGATGCAGAGAAAGCCTTTGACAAAATTCAACATCCATTTATGATAAAAACCCTCCAGAAAGTGGGAATAGAAGGGACATACCTCAACATAATAAAAGCTATATAGGACAAACCCACAGCAAACATTATCCTCAATGGTGAAAAACTGAAAGCATTTCCCCTAAAATCAGGAACAAGACAAGGGTGCCCACTCTCATCACTACTCTTCAACATAGTTCTGGAAGTTTTGGCCACAGCAATCAGAGCAGAAAAAGACATAAAAGGAATACAAATTGGAAAAGAAGAAGTAAATCTTTCACTGTTCGCTGATGACCTGATCCTCTACACAGAAAACCCTAAAGACTCTACCAGAAAACTACTAGAGCTAATCAATGATTACAGTAAAGTTGCAGGATATAAAATCAACACACAGAAATCCCTTGCATTCCTATACACTAATAATGAGAAAATAGAGAAATTAAGGAAATTATTTCATTCACTGTTGCAATGAAAAGAATTAAATACTTAGGAATATATCTACCTAAGGAAACAAAAGACTTGTACATCAGTTCAGTTCAGTTCAGTTCAGTCGCTCAGTTGTGTCCGACTCTCCGCGACCCCATGAATCACAGCACGCCAGGCCTCCCTGTCCATCACCAACTCCCGGAGTACACTCAAACTCATGTCCACAGAGTCGGTGATGCCATCCAGCCATCTCATTCTCCATCGTCCCCTTCTCCTCCCGCCCCCAACCTTTCCCAGCATCAGAGTCTTTTCCAGTGAGTCAACTCGTCGCATGAGGTGGCCAAAGTATTGCAGTTTCAGCTTTAGCATCAGTCCCTCCAATGAACATCCAGGATTGATCTCCTTTAGAATGGACTGGTTGGATCTCCTTGCAGTATAAGGGACTCTCAAGAGTCTTCTCCAACTATAAAACACTAGTGAAAGTAATCAAAGAGGACACTAATAGATGGAGAAATATACCGTGTTTGTGGATTGGAAGAATAAATATTGTAAAAATGAGTATACTACCCAAAGTAATTTATACATTCAATGCAATCCCTATCAAGCTACCAACAATATTTTTCACAGAACTAGAACAAATAATCTCACAATTTGTATGGAAATACAAAAAACCTCGAATAGCCAAAGCAATCTTGAGGAAGAAGAATGGAACTGGGGGAATTAACCTGCCAGACTTCAGGCTCTACTACAAGACCACAGTCATCAAGACAGTATGGTACTGGCATAAAGACAGAAATATAGATCAATGGAACAAAATAGAAAGCCCAGAGATAAATCCACGCACCTATGGACACCTTATCTTTGACAAAGGAGGCAAGAAGGTAATATGGAGAAAAGACAGTCTCTTTAACAAGTGGTGCTGGGAAAACTGGTCAGCCACTTGTAAAAGAATGAAACTAGAACACTTCCTAACACCATACACCAAAATAAACTCAAAATGGATTAGAGACCTAAATGTAAGACCAGAAACTATAAAACTCCTAGAGGAGAACGTAGGCAAAACACTCTCCGACATAAATCACAGCAGGATCCTCCAAGACCCACCTCCCAGAATATTGGAAATAAAAGCAAAAATAAACAAATGGGACCTAATTAAAATCAAAAGCTTCTGCACAGCAAAGGAAACTATAAGTAAGGTGAAAAGACAGCCTTCAGATTGGGAGAAAATAATAGCAAATGAAGCAACTGATAAAGGATTAATCTCCAAAATATATAAGCAGCTCCTGCAGCTCAATTCCAGAAAAATAAATGACCCAATTAAAAAATGGGTCAAAGAACTAAACAGACATTTCTCCAAAGAAGACGTAAAGATGGCTAACAAACACATGAAAAAATGCTCAACATCTCTCATAATCAGAGAAATGCAAATCAAAACCACAATGAGATACCATTTCACACCAGTCAGAACGGCTGCTATCCAAAAGTCTACATGCAATAAATGCTGGAGAGGCTGTGGAGAGAAGGGAACCCTCTTACACTGTTGGTGGGAATGCAAACTAGTACAGCCACTATGGAGAACAGTGTGGAGATTCCTCAAAAAACTGGAAATAGAACTGCCATATGATCCAGCAATTGCAATTCTGGGCATACACACCGAGGAAACCAGAATTGAAAGAGACACATGTACACCAATGTTCATCGCAGCACTGTTTATAATAGCCAGGACATGGAAGCAACCTAGATGTCCATCTGCAGACGAATGGATAAGAAAGCTTTGGTACATATACACAATGGAGTATTACTCAGCCATTAAAAAGAATGCATTTGAATCAGTTCTAATGAGGTGGATGAAACTGGAGCCTATTATACAGAGTGAAGTAAGACAGAAAGAAATGCACCAATACAGTATACTAACACATATATATGGAATTTAGAAAGATGGAAATATAACCCTGTATACCAGACAGCAAAAGAGACACAGTTGTATCCAACAGTCTTTGGGACTTTGTGGGAGAGGGTGAGGGTGGGATGATTTGAGAGAATGACATTGAAACATGTATGTTGTCATATGTGAAACGAATCAGCAGTTCAGGGTCAATGCATGTTACAGGATACTCAGGGCTGGTGTGCGGGGATGACCCAGAGGGAGGATAAAGGGAGGAGGGAGGTGAGAGGGGGGTTCAGGAGGGGGAACTCATGTACACCTGGGGCGAATTCATGTCAATATAGGGCAAAACCAACCAATATAATATTGTAAAATAAAAAAAAATAAATTAATAAAAAAATAATAAATAAAAAATAATAAAAAATAAAATGAATGGAAAAAAAAAAAAAAAGAGTCTTCTCCAGCACCACAATTCGAAAGTATCTATTTTTTCTTTGAGTCAGCCTTCTTTATGGTCCAGCTCTCACGTACATGCATGACTACTGGATTTTTAGGGCTATGAAAATGTTCTGTGTGCTATTATAATGGTGGATAAAGGTTATTATATATTTATCCAAATCCACTGAATGTAGAACATCAACAGTGAACCCTAAGGAAAACTATAACTTTGGGTGATTATGATGTATTAATATAGATTTATTCGTGGTTAAAAAAAATGTAACTTTCTGATGAGTGATGGAAAGGTGCTATGTCAGAAATCTCTCTACCTCCTTCCCTATTTTGTTGTAAGTGTGAAGCTCCTCTTCTCTTTATCTTATTTAATTTTATTAATTAATTTATTTATTTTTGCCACCCTCTACAGCTTGTGGGATCTCACGTTCCCAATCAGTGACTGAACCCAGGCCATAGAAAGGAAGGCCCAGAATCCTAACCACTAAGCCATCGGGGAACTCCTGAACTTCTCTTTCAAAGAGTAAAAAAAAATCCAAAAAATTGAAGCCAGGTGTCTGAATTTCAAAAGAGCCTCAGAAACATATTTATTCAGGTATTACAAACAATGCTCCTGACTAGTTTCTTATAGACTTTATAAAATAAATGCCCACCTTCTTTTTTTTAAAATTTAATTAATTGACTCATTTATTTATTTATAGCTGTGTTGGGTCTTCATTGCTCCAGTTGCGGCTAGTGGGGCTGCTCTCTAGTCATATGCAGGCTTCTCGCTTCAGTGATTTCTCTTGTTGCAGAGCACAGCTTCTAGGGCTTGCAGACTTCAATAGTTGTGGCATGTGGGCTCAGTAGTTTCGACTCCCAGCTCTAGGGTAAAGGCTCAATATTATTGATGCATGGGCCTAATTGTTCTCTGGCATGTGATGTCTTCCCAGATCAGGGGTTGAACCCATGTCTCCTGCAATGGCTGGCAGATTCTTTACCAGTGAGCCACCAGGGAGGCCTTAAATAGCCACATTCTTATGCAAATATCATTAGATTCTCTCAGTGCTATTTTTTGTGCACAAGCAAAAATCATTTCATTAGACTTATATACTTAAAGAAATGTAAATTTATAATGCCCAGAACATTATTATGAATAACACTAAATATAATAGCTCTAATTTATTGAGTATGCAAAGATGGGCTCAAAAAAGGACAGAAATGGTATGGACTTAATAGAAGCAGAAGATATTAAGAAGAGGTGGCAAGAATACACAGAACTGTAGAAAAAAGATCTTCATGACCAAGATATTCACAATGGTGTGATCATTCACCTAGAGCCAGACATCCTGGAATGTGAAGTGAAGTGGGCCTTAGAAAGCAACACTAAGAACAAAGCTAGTGAAGGTGATGGAAATCCAGTTGAGCTATTTCAAATCCTGAAAGATGATGCTGTGAAAGTGCTGCACTCAATATGCCAGCAAATTTGGAAACCACAGCAGTGGTCACAGAACTGGAAAAGGTCAGTTTTCATTCCAATCCCAAAGAAAGGCAATGCCAAAGAATGCTCAAACTACTGCACAGTTGCACTCATCTCACACGCTAGTAAAGTCATGCTCAAAATTCTCCAAGCCAGGCTTCAGCAATACATGAACCATGAACTTCCAGATGTTCAAGCTGGTTTGAGAAAAGGCAGAGGCACCAGAGATCAAATTGCCAACATCCGCTGGATCATGAAAAAAGCAAGAGTTCCAGAAAAACATCTATTTCTGCTTTATTGACTACGCCAAAGCCTTTGATTGTGTGGATCCCAATAAACTGTGGAAAATTCTGAAAGAGATGGGAATACCAGACCACCTGACCTGCCTCTTGAGAAACCTGTATGCAGGTCAGGAAGCAATAGTTAGTACTGGACATGGAACAATAGACTGGTTCCAAATAGGAAAAGGAGTACATCAGGCTGTATATAGTCACCCTGCTTATTTAACTGATATGCAGAGTACATCATGAGAAATGCTGGGCTGGAAGAAGCACAAGCTGGAATCAAGATTGCTGGGAGAAATATCAATAACCTTAGATATATAGGTGACACCACCCTTATGGCAGAAAGTGAAGAGGAACTAAAAAGCCTTTTGATGAAAGTGAAAGAGGAGAGTGAACAAGTTGGCTTAAAGCTCAACATTCAGGAAACTAAGATCATGGCATCTGGTCCCATCACTTCATGGGAAACAGATGGGGAAACAGTGGAAACAGTGTCAGACTTTATTTTTTGGGGCTCCAAAATCACTGCGGATGCTGACTGCAGCCATGAAATTAAAAGACGCTTACTCCTTGGAAGGAAAGTTATGACCAACCTTGATAGTATATTAAAAAGCAGAGACATTACTTTGCCAACAAAGGTCCGTCTAGTCAAGGCTATGGTTTTTCTAGTGGTCATGTATGGATGTGAGAGTTGGACTGTGAAGAAAGCTGATCGCCAAAGAATTGATGCTTTTGAACTGTGGTGTTGGAGAAGACTCTTGAGAGTCCCTTGGACTGCAAGGAGGTCCAACCAGTCCATTCTAAAGGAGATCAATCCTGGATGTTCATTGGAAGGACTGATGCTAAAGCTGAAACTCCAATACTTTGGCCACCTCAAGATTGTCTAGAGCATCAGCAATAAATAATAGCAATTTATGAGCAACGGAAAGAATAAAATGAAGGCAAACTTAATAAGTTAAAAGGTCATTTTACACTGAGTATGCTCAATAAATCCTTATATTTTAATGAAACTAAAGATTTTCTAATAGAAAATCACTTCTCATGCCTCAGTTTAGTTCAGTTCAGTTCAATTCAGTCGCTCAGTCGTGTCCGACTCTCCGTGACCCCATGAATTACAGCACGCCAGGCCTCCCTGTCCATCACCAACTCCCGGACTACACTCAAACTCATGTCCACAGAGTCGGTGATGCCATCCTCCATCTCATTCTCTGTCGTCCCCTTCTCCTCCCTCCCCCAACCTTTCCCAGCATGAGAGTCTTTTCCAGTGAGTCAACTCGTCGCATGAGGTGACCAAAGTATTGCAGTTTCAGCTTTAGCATCAGTCCCTCCAATGAACATCCAGGATTGATCTCCTTTAGAATGGACTGGTTGGATCTCCTTGCAGTTTAAGGGACTCTCAAGAGTCTTCTCCAACACCACAGTTCAAAAGCATCGATTCTTCGGCGATCAGCTTTCTTCACAGTCCAACTCTCACATCCATACATGACCACGGGAAAAACCATTGCCTTGACTAGAGGGACATTGGTTGGCAAAGTAATGTCTCTGCTTTTTAATATACTATCAAGGTTGGTCATAACTTTCCTTCCAAGGAGCGTCTTTTAATTTCATGGCTACAATCAGCATCTGCAGTGATTTTGGAGCCCCCAAAAATAAAGTCTGACACTGTTTCCACTGTTTTTCCATCTATTTCCCATGAAGTGATGGGACCAGATGCCATGATCTTTGTTTTCTGAATGTTGAGCTTCAAGCCAACCTTTTCACTCTCCTCTTTCACTTTCATCAAGAGGCTTTTGAGTTCCTCTTCACTTTCTGCCATAAGGGTAGTGTCATCTGCATATCTGAGGTTATTGATATTTCTCCCAGCAATCTTGACTCAATATGCCAGCAGATTTGGAAAACTCAGCGCTGGCCACAGGACTGGAAGAGGTCAGTCTTCATTCCAATCCGAAAGAAAGGCAATGCCAAAGAATGCTCAAACTACTGCACAATTGCTCTCATCTCACACGCTAGTAAAGTCATGCTCAAAATTCTCCAAGCCAGGCTTCAGCAGTATGTAAACTGTGAACTCCCAGATGTTCAAGCAGGTTTTAGAAAAGGCAGAGGCACCAGAGATCAAATTGCCAACATCCGCTGGATCATGGAGAGAGCAAGAGAGTTTCAGAAAAACATCTATTTCTGCTTCATTGACTCTGCCAAAGCCTTTGACTGTGTCGATCACAATAAACTATGGAACATTCTGAAAGAGATGGGAATCCCAGACCACCTGACCTGCCTCTTGAGAAACCTGTATGCAGGTCAGGAAGCAACAGTTAGAACTGGTCATGGAACAACAGACTGGTTCCAAATAGGAAAAGGTGTACGTCAAGGTTGTATATTGTCACCCTGCTTATTTAACTTCTATGCGGAGTACATCATGAGGAACGCTGGGCTGGAAGAAGCACAAGCTGGAATCAAGATTGCTGGGAGAAATATCAATAACCTCAGATATGCAGATGACACTACCCTTCTCATGCTTAATAAATGCTAAAAAAATGTGTGAAGGGACCACCACTCATCCTGTTGACCCCAGCCTCTATCCCAGTCTAGCAGTAGCACTGGGTTGCCAACATTCTATAGCTTTGCTTTTTCTGTGTACAATGGTCTTCCAGTTTAAAAGAAGAGTGAACAGCAGTAGAGTTTCCCTTCTACAAAATCTGTCCCAGATATAAAGAAATTTTAAAACATTGCTGGTGATCTCATGATCTAGTCAAGGAGAACACCATGTATACTAAACTAATCAACCCATGGAGGGGGCCTTTTTTTAACACTCTCTTCTCATCTAGTGCAGGGCTTTCCTGGTGTCTCACTGATAAAAAATCCATCTACCAATGCAGGAGATGTAGTTTCAATCCCTGGGTGGGGAAGATCCCATGGCGAAGAAAATGGCAATCCATTCCAGTATTCTTGCCTGGGAAATCCTATGGACAGAGAAGTCCGGCAGGCTACAGTCCATGGAGTTGCAAAAGAATCAGACACAACTTAGCAACTAAACAATGACAACAATGACAATCACCTAGTACAGTGTCCTAAAAGGGATACAATCTTATTCATCTGATTTATAAGATATCTCTAATATGCTAACAGGAAAAAGAGACAGGTCAGTTTAATAACTCATTTGTATTTTATAAGATAAATGGAAAAATCTGCAACCAAGCTAATATTGCAGAAGGCTGCAACAAAAGAGACCCAATCATTCTTCTATTATTAATTCCTTCTATTAGCAAATGTTATCCATGCAGAGGCTTGTAGAATACTTGGAACTGTTTTACTTTTTGAGTTTTACTCTCTAGATTATTTTTGGAATCCAATTGCCATGTAAAGAAGCCCAAACTATTTATTAGATGTTTGAAACATGGAGTTCCAGTGACTCGCATTATTCCAACCAAATGCTAAACATGTGACTAAGGACATCTGAGACCCCATCTCCAGCCAGGTGAGATCAGGCTGGCTTTTGGAAAATCTCCAGGCATCATTTGATGTTCCATCGATCCATCCATGCTCAGTCATTTCCAACTCTTTGCGACAGTTTCAACTGCAGCCTGCCGAGCTCTTCTGTCCATAGGATTTCCCAGGCAAGAATACTGGAGTGGGTTGTCATTTCCTTTTCCAGGGTATACCGCCAACCCAGCTGCTTTATAATCCCAGGCCATTGTTGATATATATCTACTTTGCATTTTCCAGCAAAATATTGGTCTTAGGAATGCTCTGTCATTGATCAAGTAAATAAGGAAGGACTTGACTTATGTATTGAAAGAAGTGTAGTAAAATGAGCCAGGTCATGACCAGAGGAACTGAAATGAGGGTGCTTAAACAAATAACAACCTGTTTATTCATATTAACTCCTAGTTAGAATTAAACTATAGTGACTCATGGAAAGAGTTATGCCCTTTCATAATATTAACTCTACTGACTTGTATTGGAAATTATGGATGCTATTGGGGGAAATTGCATTTAATTAATCAGTCAATACTTTTGAGCACCTACTACCCTCTGTTTACTATGTGGGATATGGTGAGTGTAGCCTATAAGAAATACAAATACGAGTTTTTGTATACTTACTGGTTTCCATATCACTTGACCCTTGGGAAGCAAAATTAGGCTCTTTTAAATTGGACTGTGAAGAAAGCTGATCGCTGAAGAATTGATGCTTTTGAACTGTGGTGTTAGAGAAGACTCTTGAGAGTCCCTTGTATTGCAAGGAGATCCAACCAGTCCATTCTAAAGGAGATCAATCCTGGGTGTTCATTGAAAGGACTGATGCTAAAGCTGAAACTGCAATACTTTGGCCACCTCATGCGACGAGTTGACTCACTGGAAAAGACTCTGATGCTAGGAAAGGTTGGGGGCGGGAGGAGAAGGGGATGACGGAGAATGAGATGGCTGGATGGCATCACCGACTCTGTGGACATGAGTCTGAGTGAACTCCGGGAGTTGGTGATGGACAGGGAGGCCTGGCGTGCTGTGATTCATGGGGTCGTGAAGAGTTGGACACGACTGAGCGACTGAACTGAACTGAATCCTAGACAGAAATGGTGTGGACCTAACAGAAGCAGAGAAGGAAATGGCAGCCCACTCCAGTGTTCTTGCCTGGAGAATCCCACCGACGGGGGAGCCTGGTGGGCTTCCGTCTATGGGATCACACAGAGTAGGACACGACTGAAGTGACTTAGCAATAGCAACAACAACAAAAGCAGAAGATATTAAGAAGAGGTGGCAAGAATACTCAGAAGAACTGTACAAAAAAGATCTTCACGACAAAGATAATCATGATGGTGTGATCACTGACCTAGAGCCAGACATCTTAGAATGTGAAGACAAGTGGGCCTTAGAAAGCATCACTACGAACAAAGCTAGTGGAGGTGATGGAATTCCAGTTGAGCTATTTGAAATCCTGAAAGATGATGCTGTGAAAAGGCTGCACTCAATATGTCAGCAAATTTGGAAAACTCAGCAGTGGCCACAGGACTGGAAAAGGTCAGTCTTCATTCCAATCCCAAAGAAAGGCAATGCCAAAGAATGCTCAAACTACCGCACAATTGCACTCATCTCACACCATAGTAAAGTCATGCTCAAAATTCTCCAAGCCAGGCTTCAGCAATATGTGAACCATGGACTTCCAGATGTTCAAGCAGGTTTTAGAAAAGGTAGAGGCACCAGAGATCAAATTGCTAACATCCGCTGGATCATCGAAAAAGCAAGAGAGTTCCAGAAAAACATCTGTTTCTTCTTCATTGACTATGCCAAAGCCTTTGACTGTGTGGATCACAATAAACTGTGGAACATTCTGAAAGAGATGGGAATCCCAGACCACCTGACCTGCCTCTTGAGAAACCTGTATGCAGGTCAGGAGCAACAGTTAGAACTGGACATGGAACAACAGACTGTTTCCAAATAGGAAAAGGGGTACATCAAGGCTGTATATTGTCACCCTGCTTATTTAACTTCTATGCAGAGTACATCATGAGGAACGCTGGGCTGGAGGAAGCACAGGCTGGAATCAAGACTGCCGGGAGAAATATCAATAACTTCAGATATGCAGATGACACCACCCTTATGGCAGAAAGTAAAGATGAACTCAAAAGCCTCTTGATGAAAGTGAAAGAGGAGAGTGAACAAGTTGGCTTAAAGCTCAACATTCAGAAAACAAAGATCATGGCATCTGGTCCCATCACTTCATGGGAAATAGATGGGGAAACAGTGGAAAGAGTGTCAGAATTTACTTTTGGGGGCTCCAAAATCACTGCAGATGCTGATTGCAGCCATGAAATTAAAAGATGCTTACTCCTTGGAAGGAAAGTTATGACCAACCTAGATAGTATATTGAAGAGCAGAGAGATTACTTATCAACAAAGGGCCGTCTAGTCAAGGCTATGATTTTTTCTGTGGTCATGTATGGATGTGAGAGTTGGACTGTGAAGAAATCTGATCACCAAAGAATTGATGCTTTTGAACTGTTTTGCTGGAGAAGACTCTTGAGAGGCCCCTTGGACTGCAAGGAGATCCAACCAGTCCATTCTGAAGGAGATTGATCCTGGGTGTTCATTGGAAGGACTGATGCTAAAGCTGAAACTCCAGTACTTTGGCCACCTCATGTGACGAGTTGACTCACTGGAAAAGACTCTGAAGCTGGGAGGGATTGGAGGAGGGAGGAGAAGGGGACGACAGAGGATGAGATGGCTGGATGGCATCACCTCTCGATGGACATGAATTTGAGTGAACTCCGGGATTTTGTGATGGACAGGGAGGCCTGTCGTGCTGTGATTCATGGGGTCGCAAAGAGTCGGACATGACTGAGTGACTGAACTGAACTGAACTGAATCCTAGACATGGAGAAGGAAATGGCAACCCACTCCAGTGTTCTTGCCTGGAGAATACCAGGAATGGCGGAGCCTTGTGGGCTGCCGTCTATGGGATTGCACAGAGTCGGACACCACTGAAGCAACTTAGCAGCAGCAGCAGCAGCAGCAGCAGCAGCAGCAATCCTAAACAATTTGTAGCTAATCCTCATCTAGTCTTCAAGCAGGGAATGAACCCAGGATGTTGGGAAAAATATACTTGATCAGAAGCCAGTAAACTTGGTTTTAAATTCAAAACTTTCTATAAGTAATTTTATGATTCTGAATTTGGCATCTCATTTTTTCTTTGCCTGAATTTTTCTTTTTTTACTTACAGTTTGGGAAGTAAGAACTTCCTTGTCTCAAAGAGTATGTGAAAATAAAATTTAGCATTTTAGAACTAAGCAGCACATTTAAAAGTTTATTAACTGGAACAATAGCTATTTCATCTTTCTATACTTAAAGGGAAGACTTAGATTGGCTCATTCCTCTCTTTTAGCTTCATCCATCAGGAAAAGAAGCTCTAGCAACTGTGTGGGTTTAACACTCTTGAATAAGTTTTATATATTCTCCTTTCTTCTACTTAGCTTCTTACTATAATTCATATTTTCCTAATCTTGATTTTCATATATGTTCCTTTTAATATTATTTTACTTATTTCACCTTATTATATGAATTATTTAATTTCATTTTATTATACATATTATTTCTAAATGACTCTAAATTTTGAATGGAAAAATATGGTAAATACACTTTTAAAGCAAACATAAATAAATACACATACTTGTTGCAGGGACAAGAATGGGCCACATGCCTGATATAATTCTTAGACACCATGACCTATCACAGTGGTCAGTGTTTGGATTTATATATACCACTCAATTTGTTCTCAGTGTATGTATATTAACATGCTATGGAGGCACTCTGGTATCTCTCTGAGTTTCCCTGAGTAAGGAATATTTCCTGAATGACCCGTAATATACTAGGTTGGTTCATTAGGGCTTTTCTGAAATAACCTATGGAAAAATTAATATTCAGTGACCAAAGGACTGGTTTTGTAATTTTGTAATAAATTAATTTAGCCATAGTTTAGTCACTCAATAACTCCTTATCCCTCATTAAATTTGTCTCATTAATTGAATCTATTCATTCTTAGATAGGTAGATAGATAAGTAGGTAAATAATACGTACAGATGGTTCAAGGCAGGCTCAATACAACTATTTAGAGTGAATGTACAAAAGGATGATGATCTTTTAGAATCTAAATGCCATATAAAGAAGCTTAAGCTTCCTTCTGGAAACTGGAAATAAGATTTCTACTAGCTGTAGGAAACAAGGGGCCCCAATTTCTGCCTTACTTATTTCAGATATATAAGTAAGGCAATTGTGTTGTTGTGTATTAGCTACTCAATCGTGTTTCACTCTTTGCGATCCCATGGTCTGTAGCCCACCAGGCTTCTCTGTCCGTGAAATTCTCCAGGCAAGAATACTAGGGTAGGTAGTTATTCTCTTCTCCAGAGGATCTTCCTGACCCAGGGATCAAACCCATTCTCCTGCATTTCAGGTGGATTCTTTACTGTCCGAGCCACCAGGGAAGCAATAGCATCTCATCAATGGCATTGTGGGCCACTCCTTTTCCTCCTCTATAGTGAGGTTTCCAATTTAATTTTAAAGTAAAAATAAATTACTTTCTAGGATATATGTCTATAATTACAGAAACACAAGCTGTCCAAAAAATATACAGTTCATGCATGCTCATGTGCTAAGTCACTTCAGTTGTGACAGACTCTTTATGACCCTATCCACTGTAGCCTGCCAGGCTCCTCTGTCTGTGGAATTCTTCAGGAAAGAATACTGGAGTGGGTTGCCATGGCCTCCTCCAGGGGATCTTCCCTACCCGGGGATTGAACCCATGTCTCTTACATCTCCTGCATTGGCAGATTTGTTCTTTACCACTAGCACTACCTGGGAAAACTTTACAGGTCATACCGGCTCCATTTCCAACACAGATGATGAAATGTAAAGTAAAACTAAGGTTAATGAAGTAAATGAAACCTGTGTCAGAATTGCAGTCACCCCAACATCACAAAGATAAGCAAGGAATGACCTTCAGAGGGCTACTAGTGCACACTTCTCTTCAGTCTGATTATTTGCCTACATCTTAAGAAACCAGAGTTGCTAATTGTCTCACTTTTGTACCCTTTTTCAATATGAATGCCTGTAATTCTACAACATTTGCATCGTCCCTGGTTTTGAAACTGATTTGTCCGTCTCATTCATCTTTTACAAGTAAACCCTTTGATGTACTTGACTCATTTATTTTTTTTAATAAGTTTGAAAAACTTAGTCCATGTGTTATTACTTTCTTGATATCTTATATAATTGTATTCAATGAAAATCCAGTCTTTGGAAAGTTATTTAAATACTATTGCTCATTAATGACTGACCATAGCACTTAAAATCCAAACAACAAACTGCACTGTAGGATGTTTTCCTCCTTTTATTGAGGAACTTATTTATTTTTAAGAGACCGTTTTCATTTATCTCAGCTGGCATTTGTGTGTGTGAGTGTATTTCTTGCAGTTGAAACTAAACTCTGCCCTCCTAGATAATGCTCACAAAATTATATATGACAGTGCTGATGCAGCTCCTTGGCATGTAGCAACCTGCTTCATTAATGAACATTTTTTAAGCTTCTTTGAAGTCTTGAATATGAAAGTAGAATAAAAATGTGATTACTGTCACTATAGTATTGCCAAATTTGTTAATGAGGCAATATTCTTTATTTTATCTAGGGCCAAATTTGGTTGTTGTTTTGCAAACAGCACAAAGCAATGATTAACAATTAAGTTAAGCTCCTCAATTGTATGTTATGGATGTCTCTTATGCAGTTTTATTAGACTTTCTCCCCTTAGTGTTTGGAAGTACTCAAATTTCACAGCTCCAACTACTTCAGTCATTCAGTATGATCCTAAGAGTAGGTAAAATGGAGATGAAAAAGTTCCTTGGAGAATAAGTATAATCCCTTATATTATATGTCATAAAACACTTTATGTGATGACATTTGTTACCTAAACTGGAGTTGCTAAAATCCTGAAATCCTATTATATACAATCATCTTCATTAGTGCTAAATCTTCTAAGTTACTGAGAATGGCCTCTTCTGCCTATTTCAAGAGATCCCACGACTTCCCTGGCAGTCCAGTGTTAAGATTCTGCTTTTCAATGCAGGGAGCACAGGTTCAATCCCTGGTTGGGGAGCTAACATCCCACATGTCATGGCCAAAAAACCAAAAGATAAAACAGAAGCAGTATTGTAACATATTCAATGAAGAGTTTATAAATTTTCCACGTTAAAAAAGAAAGAAAGATAGAAAAAAACTGTAAAAAAGGAAAGAGAGATCCCTGTGTCCTAAAGCTAGCAGAGAAACACATAGGGTAGCAAACCTCCTGCCAAAGACAGGACATGGTCATTATACTCCACTAACCATTTTAAGAAAAACTATTTGAAAGACCTCTTGAGTCACTTACCCTTTTAAATCAATTCCAAACTCCAATTTCTGTTTTTGTTTCTTTTTTCCTATCAGATATTTCAATCATCACAAAGGCACCCTCCCACCCATGCACTCCCATGGAAGCTGTGAGTTGCAACATATGAAATGAGGTCTGATTTCTTTTTCCCACTATCACTGCAGCTTTCCCATTTTTACTTTGAAATCATCTGAGAATTATGCAAACTGGCTTTGCATAATTTGAGAGAAAAAGTACACTGCAAATATAAAGATGCCATTTTCACTCTTTTCCACTCTTAATATTCCCTTGGAGACTGCTGGCTAAATACTTTTAAAAGTTAGATAAAGTGGTCAGATAGGTTTGTAATGGAATGCTAAAGAGAAAGGAGGAAATCATGAGGTGATGATAATAAGAACAGTAGTAACAGCAGACAGTTTATTGAGCAGAAAACTAGTGAAATAACAAAAGCATTAATCATTGCTAGATAGTAAAGTCCTTGAGGGCAGGAACTCTATCTTATAAAACATTTAGCTCACTGCCTTGCCTGTAAGGTGGTTAATGGTCAGAAAATTTATCTCAACTTCCAAAAAAAAGAAAATTTATCTTAACTTCAGTTTAATGGTCAGAGAAGAAGTAGGGAAAGAGAAAATATAGAAACAATTGATAAAACAATTTACCTATAAACTCATCTACTATTCTAGTCATCTTTCAAATCCAAAGGATATAAGTAATTCAGTGTTCAATCCCTGGGTTGGAAAGATCCCCTGGAGAAGGGAACAGCTATCCACTTCAGTATTCTGGCCTTGAAAATTCCGTGGACTGCATAGTCCAGTTCAATTCCATTCATTTGCTCAGTTATGTCCGACTCTTTGCCACCCCATGGACTGCAACACACCAGGCTTCCCTGTCCATCACCAACTCCCAGAGTTTATTCAAACCCATATCCATTGAGTCGGTGATGCCATCCAACCAACTCATCCTCTGTTGTTCCCTTCTCCTCCTGCCTCCAATCTTTCCCAGTATCAGGGCCTTTTCAAATAAGTCAATTCTTCCATTCAGGTGGCCAAAGTATTGGAGTTTCTGCTTCAGCATTAGTCCTTCCAATAAACATTCAGGACTGGTTTCCTTTATGATGGACTGGTTGGATCTCCTTGCAGTCCAAGGGACTCTCAAGAGTCTTTTTCCAACATCACAGTTCAAAAGCATCAATTCTTCGGCGCTCAGCCTTCTTTATAGTCCAACTCTCACATATGACTACTGGAAAAACCATAGCTTTGACCAGACAGACCTTTGTTTGCAAAGTAATGTCTCTGCTTTTTAATATGCTATCTAGGTTGGTCATAACTTTGCTCCCAAGGAGCAAGCATCTTTTAATCTCATGGCTGCAGTCACCATCTACAGTGATTTTGGAGCCCCCAAAAATAAAGTCTGCCACTGGTTCCACTGTTTCTCCATTTGCCATGGAGTGATGTGACCAGATGCCATGATCTTAGTTTTCTGAATGCTGAGCTTTAAACCAACTTTTTAACTCTCCTCTTTCATTTTCATCAAGACGCTCTATACTTCTTCACTTTCTGCCATAAGGGTGGTGTCATCTGCATACATCAGAGATGGCAAGTCACTCCAGTACTCTTACCTAGAAAATCCCATGGATGGAGTAGCCTGGTCGGCTGCAGTCCATGAGTCGCTACGAGTTGGACATGACTGAGTGACTTCACTTTCCCTTTTCACTTTCACACATTGGAGAAGGAAATGTCAACCCATGCCAGTATTCTTGCCTGGGGAATCAGGGACAGGGGAACCTGTTGGGCTGCCATCTATGGGGTCGCACAGAGTTGGACACGACTGAAGCGACTTAGCAGCAGCAGCAGCATCTGCATATCTGAGGTTATTGATATTTCTCCTGGTAATCTTGGTTCTAGCTTGTGCTTCATCCAATCCAGTGCTTCTCATGATGTACTCTGTATATAAATTAAATAAGCATGGTGACAATATACAGTCTTGACATACTCCTTTCCCAGTTTGGAACCAGTCTGTTGTTCCATGTCCAGTTCTAACTGTTGCTTCTTGACCTACATACTGATTTCTCAAGAGGCAGGTCAGGTGGTCTGGTATTCCCATCTCTTTCAGAATTTTCCACCATTTGTTGTGATCCACACAGTCAAAGGCTTTGGCATAGTCAATGAAGCAGAAATAGTTGTTTTTCTGAAACTCTCTTGCTTTTTCCATGATCCAGCAGATGATGGTAATTTGATCTCTGGTTCCTCTGCCTTTTCTAAATCCAGCTTGAACATCTGGAAGTTCATAGTTCACGTACTGAAGAAGCCTGACTTGGAGAATTTTGAGCATGACTTTATTAGTGCGTGAGATGAGAGCAATTTTGTGGTAGCTTGAGCATTCTTTGGCATTGCCCTTCTTTGGGATTGGAATGAAAACTGACCTTTTTCAGTCCTGTGGCCACTGCTAAGTTTTCCAAATTTGCTGGACTATTGACTGCAGCACTTTCACTGCCTCATCTTTTAGGATTTGAAATAACTTCACTGGAATTCCATCACCTCCACTATCTTTGTTTGTAGTGATGCTTCCTAAGGTCCACTTGACTTTGCACTCCAGAATGTATGGCTCTAGATGAGTGATCATACCATCATGATTATCTGGGTTGTGAAGATCTTTTTTGTATGGTTCTTCTGTTTGTTGCCACCTCTTTTTAATATCTTCTGCTTCTGTTAGGTCCATACTCTTTCTGTCCTTTATCGTGCCCATCTTTGCATGAAATGTTCCTTTGGTATCTCTAATTTTCTTGACGAGATCTCTAGTCTTTCCCATTCTATTGTTTTCCTCTATTTCTTTGCACTGATCACTGAGGAAGGCTTTCTTATCTCTCCTTGCTATTCTTTGGAACTCTGCATTCAAATGGGTATATCTTTCCTTTTTTCCTTCGCTTTTTGCTTCTCTTCTTTTCACAGCTATTTGTAAGGCCTCTTCAGACAACCATTTTGCTTTTTGGCATTTCTTTTTCTTGGGGATGATCTTGATTCCTATCTCCTGTACAATGTCATGAACCTCTGTCCTTCAGGCACTCTATCAGATCTAATCCCTTGAATCTGTCACTTCCACTGTATAATCATAAGGGATTTGATTTAGGTCATATCTGAATTGTCTAGTGGTTTTCCCTACTTTCTTCAATTTAAGTCTGAATTTGTCAATAAGGAGTTCATGATCTGAGCCACAGTCAGCTCCTGGTCTTGTTTTTGCTACCTGTATAGAGCTTCTCCATCTTTGGCTGCAAAGAATACAATCAATCTGATTTTGGAATTGACCATCTGGTGACATCCATGTGCAGAGTCTTCTCTTGTGTTGTCTTATACACTCTTCTCTGTATAGTCCATGGGGTCGCAAAGAGTCAGACACAACTGAGTGACTTTCACAATCTAGACAAAAACATTATTTGCCAAACTGCCGCTAATTCCTAGGAAACAGAATGACTCATCCTCCTGGTAAATTCCATTCCTTTCACGTGGAAATGCCAGGCTATAGGATACAAATGAAAGACTAATTGGCCAAGTATATTTTGTCTTTAAGGGAATGGGTATACAATGGATCTTTTGGATTCTGTCTACAAACAGATGAGTTTACTTGTCTTAAGTGGATTCTCTAATCAATCACATTGAGTGATATTTTTCCCACTTGGCAAATTGTCTGCCTAAATCATTTGAAAATCATCTCAGTGTTGTTTCCTGTTCTGAATTCTATTGATTAATTTATGAAAAATGTCTACTTTTTTTTCCTTGTCCTTAAAGTTTCTTAGCAATGTTATCTTCATTTCCTCATCTGGGCACAAGCATGAAGTGGGTGGGATATACAGACAACCAACCACCTTCTCTTTCCAGATCATTCACTACTAAGTATGGCCAAGTAGACATTGATGTTGTAATGCTTCTCTCTTTAAATTTTCACCTTGGGTTAAAGATACATGTGAGCAAATAGAGATAGGGAGACAGTTAAGATAATAATACTTGAAAATACACACAAAAAGGAAGGTAAAAGAACAACCTAGGCGTTAAAAGATATGAATCTGATTTTTTAAAACTTGTTAGCAGGTACTTTGCATGTACTTTACCACATAAATACATAGTAAGTAACATACAAAGACCACAGATGACATACCAAAAGTCTGGAGTTTAAGGCAATTTTAGATTATTAGATAAGGTTAATCATCTAGGAAGAATCATAATTATAATAGTAAGTTCATTAATGACAATGATTATGATAATTTTCTGGGTCAGACAGTTAATTTTACATACCTTAAATTGATCAATTTAATTTAAATGTTATAAAACTTTCATTAGGTCAGTAAATCCATATCTTGATTTTATAGGTATAGAATGCAAGGCTCACAAAGATTAAATATTTCACCTGAGGACACATAGCTGAAGGAGCCAGGATTCAAACTCAGTATGACTGCAAAGCTTCAGAAGAGCTGTTAGGTGGAGAAGGCTTGGCCTTTTTGATTTTTTTCTTCTGTTCTATAAGCCCAGAGTACAGATGAAATGGCTGGAGATCCAGTTGCCATCTGGGACCCTGAAGTAACTTTGGGAATGGGTATAGGGATAATGGAACCATTAGGCAGAAGGAGCCCAGCTCCCTAACCCTGTGCCTAACTATAGAACAAATAAGCCCCGGACATTTCTCTCATGTTTAAGTTACTATAATTTTCAATTTTCTCTTATTTGTAGCCAAACTTAAGTACTACAATTATAATGATAAATACTCCATCATATTACTGATCATGGTCAGACCACTTGTTTGATTTTCTTTTAAGCTGTCTGATCTGTGGGCTTCCCTGGTGGCTCAGTGGTAAAGAATTTGCCTGCCAGTGCAGAAGACGCAAGTTCTGTACCTTGTTAAACTGAGACTGAGGCCTTGGGCTTTGGGTCTTGATGCTAAGAAAAACTGCAACCTGGGTTTAATATCTGATGTGAACATCAAAAGAGTGTCCAATGCAAAGAAACAAAATACAGAATTTTCATTTATATGAGCTAAAGAAGTGAATCAAAGATTTAGACCAAAGAGGTTTGGGAAATGAGGGTATTAATGAACTTATATTCATTATGAAGTTTAGGGAAAGCAGAAAGAAACCTGGACCTGGAAGAATTTCATGAGCCTGACTTCAGATGGCTGGATTGTTTTGTATTCATGGCAATACTGTAGTCATAGGGAAATGAGTTTTTAAAAAGAGGGTAAAGCAAAACACACATAAGAAAATGAGAGTACATATTCTACCTACATAAAAGGTTATAATATATGAATCAAAGGAAGAAGAAAATGTGAAAGCAAGTTTTACAGATAAATCCATCATATATAAATATCTAGTTTTTTTTTTCTCTAGAATTACTTAAGCAAAATCATAATGTACTTATAAGGCTAAAATTGTTTTATAATATATTATTCTGAAAATTGTCTATATTTAAACAAGGACATTTTTGATCCTCCCTCCCCTTTAGTTCACTGCTATTTTGTAAATATTAAGTAGTCATTCATATGTTTGACTGTTGATTTTACATATGACTTAGTCACTTATTCATCTAATATTTATAAAAGCACACTTCACTCTTTTTTCCATTATTCTCAATGGCAAAGACATGTATTAATGGAGTAAAAGAATAGATCCTGTCTGGGATGGAAGTCTAGCCAGTAATCTTTTTCACACTGACAGTGCCATGTTCCCCATAGGCTCTCAAATCACTGACATTGTTAAAACACATTCAAACATTTTCAGTTTTGTACAGGCTCAAATTCTTGCATATACCATGATCTTTACAAACTATTTTATTATCAGGTCAGCTTTTTTTTTTTTTTTTCCTTCTTAAGACATCTCATCAGTCAGTTCAGTTCAGTAGCTCAGTCATGTCCGACTCTCCGCGACCCCACGAATCACAGCACGCCAGGCCTCCCTGTCCATCACCAACTCCTGGAGTTCACTCAAACTCCAGGAGTCGGTGATGCCATCCAGCCATCTCATTCTCTGTCGTCCCCTTCTCCTCCTGCCCCCAACATTTCCCAGCATCAGAGTCTTTTCCAGTGAATCAACTCGTCGCATGAGGTGGCCAAAGTATTGCAGTTTCAGCTTTAGCATCAGTCCTTCCAATGAACACCTAGGACTGATCTCCTTTAGAATAGACTGGTTGGATCTCCTTGCAGTCTAAGGGACTCTCAAGAGTCTTCTCCAACACCACAGTTTAAAAGGATCAATTCTTTGGCGATCAGCTTTCTTCACAGTCCAACTCTCACATCCATACATGACCACGGGAAAAACCATAGCATTGACTAGACGGACCTTTGTTGGCAAAGTAATGTCTCTGCTTTTTAATATACTATCTAGGTTGGTCATAATTTTCCTACACATTACTATATATAAAATAGATAATTAAGAAGTATCTACTGTACAGAGAACTCTACTCAATATTCTGTAAAAACTTATATGGGAAAAGAAAATGAAAAAGCATGGATATATGCATAACTGAATCACTTTGGTATATACTTGAAAGTAACACAACATTGTAAATCAACTATATCCTAATAAAATTTAAATGAATAAATTAAAAAAATTAACTGTCCAAAAACCTCACAAGAAAACAACAAAAAAAAGGAGAACAGTTTAAAATTGAGGCAAATTGAACACCTGCTTCCCCATCTAAATGTGGAGGCTGGATCTCACATCTTGTGCTTTTTTGCCTTTGGGACTGTGAACTTAGTATAATGAAAATACTTCACATTTCAAGAGAAGGCAGAAATACAGATTACTCTATAATGTGTTAATATTTTAAAGGGTGCAGTATAACATCCTAAGAAGAGCATGGACTCTAAAGCCAGGCTGCCTGGGTTTGAATCCCAGTTCCACTATTGCCTTGAATTCTTTGCCTCAGTCTTCTCATTATTAAAAAGGGGATAATAATAGAATTACAAAAAAGTGCAACTCTACCTCATAGGGCTACTATGAGTAGCAAATGTGTTAATATTTGTAGAACATTTTAAAAAATGACTGGCATATGAAGCACAATAAGATGATAGCGACATAAAAACAAGTCAATTAAAATTTAAAACAGAGTAGGGACGTCGTTGTATAAGCCAAACAAAGTATAATTATGAATTTCATTCAGGTTGCACAACACAAGTTTTGAACCCCTGATTCAAGAGAACATGATAGCTAATCTGTCACCAGTGGAAGAGGGCGGGGGGTGGTTATTTTGTGTTGTTTCAGATGTGTTAGAAACGGGATCAGTGAGTAGAAGTCAGAGTTTTAGTGTGAGTCAGGATCAGAAGCTGCTGCTGCTGCTTCTGCTAAGTCACTTCAGTTGTGTCCGACTCTGTGTGACCCCGTAGACGGAAGCCCACCAGGCTCCCCTGTCCCTGGGATTCTCCAGGCAAGAACACTGGAGTGGGTTGCCATTTCCTTCTCCAATGTGTGAAAGTGAAAAGTGAAAGTGAAGTCACTCAGTCGTGTCAGACCCTTAGCGACCCCACGGACTGCAGCCTACCAGGCTCCTCCATCCATGGGATTTTCCAGGCAAGAGCTACTTTCTGCCAATTAGATGTGTCTAACGGTAGAATGAACTGCCTGAAAAAACTAGTGAGTTCACTCTCACTTAAAGTGTTTCAAGCAGAAACTGTAAGATGGATTATCTTTTGAATACAAAAGAGAGAATTTCTGCAGTGGGTAAGGCTTTGGAAAAATGAACCCTAAACTGCTGTCCAGCTCTGAAGTCATGAATCTAATATGACAAATATCCAAGAAACTTGGCAAATAGAAAGCACAGCAAATGGGGGCATTGCTGGCCCCATCAATAACCCACAAGCAGTAGTCAGTTACCTCGATGACCAAGGAGGCAGAAGGGAGGGAGACTGCAACAGACAATCATAGGTTTTTGTGAGGACTCAACAAAAGTTTTTTATAGGGTTTTCATATCAGCAGGATGTTGATAACAAAACAGAACCAGATGTACAATCAAGTAAGGGGGGAAGAGAGTGTGCTGACCAGAAGGGCAAACTGTCAAATAATGCCAACCACTTCCTGTCCTTCTTGGACCCGACTTACATCATAGATATGGCCCTGCAGCACCTTGAAGAGGCTGCCTGGCTTCTGACAATTATAAATGTTTTCCCTCAGTGGAAAAGCAAAAATTGATGGTGGGTGAGTGGAAGGTAGATTGGGGTGATGGAGAATTGACAGAATGCCACCAAGATGAATGGTCAACCACAGTTTTGCCAAGGGCAAGCACTACATCTTGTCTTCATTAAGGGTTGAAGGAATCCATTTGTATATAAACCCCGTTACCCTCCACACACAGAAACTGGGAAAAATTGTACTGGAGATAAAGTTTTATTTGTCTAATTTTCAAAGTTTACTTCAGCAAGACCAGTCTTTTCCAAAATAGTCTTTCTTAAGGATGTGGCCATTAAAAAGGAGGTGATTTTTAAAGTTGATTAATTTGCTTTAACTCTGATGTAGTATAATTAATGTTTTAATTTGGGGTACATATTCTTTGACAGTTCTCAAAGTCTCAGTTTTTAAAGAAGATTATGTATCAGCTCTAGTGTATTTTGTAAAACAAATATATTACTGGAGAATATTTCTTTTTATTTACCTATTATACTATCTTCTTAATAATTTTGTAATTTTTTTCACTCTAAAACAATCCTTATAAGCATTTAAAATTCTATAAAGTTTTTGAACTGCAGAATTGTAAAGATTTAGCTAGGTGGAGGTGATGGAATTCCAATTGAGCTACTTCAAATCATAAAAGATGATGCTGTGAAAGTGCTGCACTCAACTGGCCAGCAAATTTGGAAAACTCAGCAGTGGCCACAGGACTGAAAAAGGTCAGTTTTCATTCCAATCCCAAAGAAAGGCAATGCAAAAGAATGCTCAAACTATTAAATAATTGCACTCATCTCACATGCTAGTAAAGAAATGCTCAAAATTTGCCAGGCCAGGCTTCAGCAATACATGAACCATCAACTTCCAGATGTTTAAGTTGGTTTTAGAAAAGACATAGGAACCAGAGATCAAATTGCCAGCATCCGCTGGATCATCAAGAAAGCCAAAGAGTTCCAGAAAAACATCTACTACTGCTTTATTGACTATGCCAAAGCCTTTGACTGTGTAGATCACAACAAACTGTGAAATTTGAGATGGGAAAGAGATGGGAATACCAGACCTCCTGACCTGCCTCTTGAGAAACCTGTAGGCAGGTCAGGAAGCAACAGTTAGAACTGGACATGGAACAACAGACTGGTTCCAAATAGGAAAAGGAGTACCTCAAGGCTGTATATTGTCACCCTGCTTATTTAACTTATATGCAGAGTACATCATGAGAAACGCTGGGCTGGAGGAAGCACAAGGTGGAATCAAGATTTCTGGGAGAAATATCAATCACCTCAGATATGCAGATGACACCACCCTTATGGCAGAAAGTGAAGAACTAAAGAGCCTCTTGATGAAAGTGAAAGAGGAGAGTGAAAAGGTTGACTTCAAGCTCAACATTCAGAAAACTAAGATCGTGGCATCCAGTCCCATCCCTTCATGGCAAACAGATGGGGAAACAGTGGAAACAGTGGCTGACTTTATTTTTTTGGGCTCCAAAATCACTGTAGATGGTGACTGCAGCCATGAAATTAAAAGACGCTTACTCCTTGGAAGTAAAGTTATGACCAACCTAGACAGCGTATTAAGATGCAGAGACATTACTTTGTCAACAAAGGTCTGTCTAGTGAAGGCTATGGTTTTTCCAATGGTCATGTATGGATGTGAGAGTTGGACTATAAAGAAGGCTGAGCACCGAAGAATTGATGCTTTTGAACTGTTGTGTTGGAGAAGACTCTTGAGAGTCCCTTGGACTGCAAGGAGATCCAATCAGTCCATCCTAAGGGATATCGGCCCTGGGTGTTCATTGGAAGGACTGATGTTAAAGCTGAAACTCCATTACTTTGGCCACCTGATGGGAAGAGCTGACTCATTTGAAAAGACCTTGATTTTGGGAAAGATTGGAGGCAGGAGGAGAAGGGAACGACAGAGGATGAGATGGTTGGATGGCATCACTGACTCAATGGACATGAGTTTGAGTGAACTCCAGGAGCTGGTGATGGACAGGGAGGCCTGGAGTGCTGTAATCCATGGGGTCACAAAGAGTCAGATGCGACTGAGTGACTGACCTGAACTGAACTAAGCCCATGTTTAAAGATGAAGAGTTGAAAGCCGGAGAGTGAGCTGGTACAAATGATAATGGCTATTAAGTGGCAAAACCTTGAATTTGAACCCCAATATCCTGACTCTCTGCCACATATTCTTTCTTTGCCACACCAATAACAAAAATGTCTCTAATGACACAAATGTTAGCTGATTTTCTAGTGCTGTATTTAGTGGTGTATTGAATTTAGTGCTGGGGACAGAGTAGAGTAGTTTCCTGCTTCTGAGCTGCTCAAATTTCTCCAGGCTCAGGCGGTAAAGAATCCACCCACAAAGCAGGAGACCTGGGTTTGATCTCTGGTTTGGGAAGATCCCCTGGAGAAGGTCATGGCAGCCCACTCCAGTATTCTTGCCCAGCAAATACCATAGACAGAGGAGCCTGAAATGCAGTGTTATACTAGAATGTGATTGGACGGCTACATTATTTTGATGGTCAAGAAAGCTCACATTAGGACTTCCTTGGTGGCCCAGTGGTTGAGACTGCGTGCTTCCAATATAGGGGTTGTGGGTTCAGTTCCTGGTTGGGGAACTAAGATCCCACATGCTGTGTGACACAGTGGAAAAAAAAAAAAACACTCACTTTGAGGAAGTCATTTTTAAATTCAGAAGCATAAGAAGGAGTCAGCAATACAGAGAACAGTAGAGGGCATTCTGGCATAGGCTCAGGCTGGTACAAAATTCCTGATGTATGGACAAGTTTGGCATGTTGAGAAGCTTAAAAAAGGCTGATAAGGCTGAGGGCAGCAAGAAAAATGGAATTAGAGGTACAGGAAGACAGAAAGGTACCCGGGGAAAGTATGTCAAAGAACTTTTTGAGACAGATTAAGGAGATTGGATTTTTACTAAATATGTAGGGATGATTGTATTTGCATGCATGTGTCTGTGCTGAATGTGAGGGGAGGTGTGTGGGGGAGTGGCGGACACTGAAGTACTTTAAGCAGAAGAATGACAAGGACTTTTCAAAGCTCATTCTGGCATGTAGAGGATGAAATGTGGGATGAAAATCTTGTAAGCCAGGGAGGCTAGTTAGGGAGTCAAGCTATAGACTGAGCAAGAGACAAGATTTGATCTAGAGGAGTGGTTTTCCATGGGAGAGAGAGGTATCTTCCCTTAGGAGACATTCGCAATGTCTGAAGTTTTTTTTTTTTTTTTTTTAATTTATCTTCTAGAGGGATATTGGAGAAGGAAATGGCAACCCACTCCAATGTTCTTGCCTGGAGAATCCCAGGGACGGGGGCGCCTGGTAGGAGGCCATCTATGGGGTCACACAAAGTTGGACACAACTGAAGTGACTTAGCAGCAGCAGCAGCATGGAGGGATATAGTTGATTAACAATATTGTGTTAGTTTCAGGTGTGCAGCAGAGTGATTCAGTTATACATATACATGTGTCTATTCTTTTCTGTATTTCCTTTCCCATTTAGGTTATTACAGACTTTTCTCTGGGCTATATAGTTGGTTATCTATTTTAAATATTTGTTGTTGCTTAGTCACTAAATTCTGTCCATCTCTTTTGTGACCCCATGAACTGTAGCTCTTCAGGCTCCTCTGTCCATGGGATTTCCCAGGCAAGAATACTGGAATGGATTGCCATTTCCTTCTCCAGGGGATCTTTCTGACCCAAGGATTGATCCCTTATCTCCTGCCTTGGAAGGTGGATTCTTTACCATTGAGTCACCAGGGAAGCCCATTTTAAATATAGAAATGTATACATGTCAATCCTAAACTTCCAATCTATCCCTCCTCCCCACCCTTCCCCCTGGTAACCATATACAGTTTTTTTTTTTTTAATGGGAAGGGGGAAGTTGCTACTAGCATCTAGTGGGTAGAGACCAACGATGCAAGACCAACCATCCTGCAAGGCATACAGCAACACCCATGGGAAGAACTATCCAATGTTAACAGGGTTAACTTCATTAGCTTATGACCTGTGCAGTCTCAGAGGATCCCACCCACCCATACTGAGAAGGAAGCCATGTTAGATTTATTGCCCTGGTGTCAATGTCTTGAAATTCTTAATAAATTTATCTTTGAACTTATGAATTTTGAGAAAAGTCTATTGAGACAATAAAGTATTCACTTAAGTAGAGGAAGTTTGCTCAGTAATGTCCTACATTCATTACTGGCCCATACATACATAGGGTTTGCTGTATCTGATGAGCACAGATACATGATGGATCCATGATCTGTGAAGTTCCAGTGAGACTCAAAGTAAGTAGAAAATAACCCATGTTATATACACAATTGAATAAGCAGGGTCTGAAAGCCTCAGTGATCGCACTTTCCATTTCCAGTGACCATACTTTCCAGTTGTTTCAAATGCAGAAGGAAGGCAATTTCTTTCTATGCAACCAAGGATCCTTATAAATCTGTCCCTTCTTACTCCTGTTATTCCCCTGTATTAGCCAATCGTGTATTTGAAAATAATGATGTTAAAGGATAGTGAAAGAAAAAATACAATCATTGATTCCTTTTTCTTTCTCTTCTTTCTTAATCAGAATTAATTTAGAATGTGCACATTCAAGTAGTAAGAGAAAATAAAAATAGTTGTTAGTTATGTGTACTTCTACTGTCCTGGTAAGAATAAAATATGGGCACAAGTAATGAAATACTAATTGCATAATTTTGGTAATTCTGCAGATGAGTTAAATACTTTTTTTTTTTTTTTTTTGGTCTTTAAAAATGGCTTTGTGCAATATAAAGACAAATGGCAATATTTATACCAATAATTTAATATTTTAATTTTTCATTACTAAAAAGACATCAGATAGAAAATTAACACCATGGCAAAAAAAGAGACTGCAGGGAAAAGCTTTATATTTTAATATTTTTAGTGTCATATTTTTCACACATTTTGGACAAAGGACTCCACAGTTTCATTTTATACAGGGCCCTGCAAATTATGTAGCTGACGCTGACTTCCAGTGTTAATAATTGATCTAGAGGATGTAAGGGAAGATAAAGAAAAGTGAAGAGATTCAAGATTTGTTCTGGAGGCAAAGTTAACTAGACTTTCCAGTGGATTACTAACAGCATTGAACAAAGTTGAGGGTCCAAGGATACCTAGTTGGGGGCTTGAGTAACTGGCTGCTGCTGCTGCTAAATCACTTCAGTCGTGTCCGACTCTGTGTGACCCCATAGACGGAAGCCCACCAGGCTCCGCCGTCTCCAGGATTCTCCAGGCAAGAACACTGAAGTGGGTTGCCATTTCCTTCTCCAATGTGTGAAAGTGAAAAGTGAAAGTGAAGTCGCTCAGTCGTGTCCGACCCATAGCGACCCCACTGAACTGCAGCCTACCAGGCTCCTCCATCCATGGGATTTTCTAGGCAAGAGTACTGGAGTGGCTTGCCATTGCCTTCTCCGTGAGTAACTGGCAAAGTAGAACAAAAACCCTGTGATGACATGTATCATCTAATTTAATCCTTACAACCATGATAGGAAATGCATATCATTTTTCACATTTTATAAAAGAAGATTGAAACATTGTTAAAAATCTCAAGGTTAATAAAAGGCAGAACCACATTTAAAATTCAAACCCCTTGGAGTTCAGACAGAGTTTGTCCCACTGCTACACTGACTCCCATAATGAAAGGAAAGCTGCAGGCTGAATGAGGCTCACCTGGAAACCACAGAGCAGATTGTGAATGGAAGCCTGTTGAACAAAGCAAAGGGTTTTCTGACTTGTCTGCTCTGATCTGTGGATTTTCCTGCTTTGCTGGTGATGTCAGTAATGAAAATCCCTTTCACTATATCTTGTCAATTCATCTGTCTCCCAATATCGCATAATACCTTGGAAGATAGTTATAGAAATTGAGAAAGATGAGTATATAAAACAAAAAGTATTTGCTGTGCCTTTTTATTATACTATATTCTGCATTTTATATCACTCATATTTTTCTTTATAAATTCCTTGTCAAATATGTGAACAGTCATTTACTTTGTCTGTAGTTTGCAAGAATACTGAATATACTATCAAAAGCCTAAAAAAATGACCAAGACACTCCACTGTATAAAAATTTGAAATATATAAGTATATTGGAACTTCTGAAACCTCATTCTAAAATGTCATATTTCACTAGACATACAGTGATGCTGAAACTTACAGTTTTTAAGGTACACTTGTCTATTTTTTATTTTATATATATTTATTTGAAAATAATTGATATTCTAACCAAAGTATCCCTTTAAATTATACATGACTCCTTCTACTAACAATAATAAAACAGCATATGACACAGAAATGTGTTTATGCCAAGGATTTTAATAATTCAATTGTGCAATTATGAATGTTTCATTATTTAACTTATGCTAATTTCTTAACTGTCTTTGCCTGCTTATTTAGATAACCAGAGCTTGAATTTTTCTTGGAATATTTGAATTAATTTCTAGTAAGCTGAACTACCTTACTCCTTTTCTTTTTCTCAAAATTTGTTATTTCTCATCTAGCAGACTGCCGAGAATTTGGGCTACACTTATTAGTTTCTCAACAGAGCTTTCACAGTCTCAGGAGGCAAAGTAAGATTTATTCCAAGTCAAAGCCAAAACAAAGATATTAGCTTTAGTTCTGCAATAAGCTAAAGTCAGAAAAAAAAAAATCTAGTAACTTGCATTATGGCATTCACTATACTATGTAATGATTTATGCATTTATGTGTCTACTCTCCGAAGAGGCTGTGATTTTGTAAGTAGAATCTGTGTCTTACCCATCTCTCTATGTCGCCTTTCTTTAGAATGAATACCCTGCCCAATGGAGAGTCACAATAAATGTCTAATACATCAATGAGTATTGAAGAAAAATGTCATATCACTGGCACAAATAACTCCCAAAAGTTTTTTAAAACTTTTTATTTTATATTGGAATACAGCTGGTTAACACTGTTGTGATAATTTCAGGTAGACAGCAGAGGGACTCAGACATACACATACATGTATCCATTTTCCCCCAAATTCCCTTTCCATCCAGATTGCCACATAACATTGGCCAGAGTTCCCTGTGCTATACAGTAGGACCTTGTTGGCTATGCATTTTAAATATAGCAGTGTGTACATGTCAATCTCAAACTCCCTAACTATCCCTTCCTCCCATCCTCCTCCCTTCAAAACTTTGACAAGTACTTTTTCTGACTCAAAGTCATTGAGAATTAGTATTTATTAAATCAAACTACAAAATCCCCATTTATATAAAAGAGTCACCCTTACAATACTCTCGTGGAAGACTTAACACACTGACTGCAAGCTAATTATATCTCAATGCTTTTGTTCTTGTGGATCTTGTTTTATAAAGATGTGATTTGGGGGATGTTTGATCTGGCATATCTGAATAGCAAAGAAACCACCTGCCTCCTCACTAGTAGTACAAAGGAGTGGTTAGTGATAGATACTCCAGAGTCAGAGTGTCCAAGATCAAAAGCTTGTTCCTTCATTTCCAAGCTGTGTGGCACTGGACTAGCTGATAGTACTAAGCTTCATTTCCTCACCTGTGAAATATTGGGAGTTACAGTATATGAATCAGAGAGGTGCTATGATTTTCAAAATTTAAAAATGAGTGCTGAGCACAGTTCTAGGCGTATAGTAAGAACTTAGTAAATGTTAGTTCTTAAGAGTTTACTTATGATGGGTTTGGAGAAGGAAATGGTAACCCCCTCCAGTATCCTTGCCTCGAGAATCTCATGGACAGAGGAGCCTAGCAGTCTCCATGGGGTCACAGAGTTAGAAATGACTTAGCTACTAAAACAACATCAACAACGATGATGGGTTAGCTTCTTTATCTTTCAATGTTCAAAGTAAACTCTGCTTCCTTAATTAAATCTTCCTTAGGATGTTCCTATCAACTTTAATCTCTCTTATTCCTGATGAATATAGCACACTCTGATTGGAAAAAATGGGGGCACTTTAGAGTTTTCACATCTTGAGTTTCTTTGTCATCATTTCATCAATATTCTTTCCCTGTTATAAGGAATGATAAAATCTTATTTTTTTTTTTCTCAAGGGCCTAAAGTTAGCAAATTTTCCAAAGAAGGGGAAGAGCTTGGTAGGCCGATGTAATTATTTGACATGATCCAAATATGGAAAGCTAGACAATAAATACCAACTTTCTTCCAAGGCACATCAATGATCACAACTAGGGAAGCCATATATTTAGCATCTTCCATAAGGCAATACAGTCGGACACGACTGAGCGACTAAACTGAACTGAACTGATAAGGCAATACATGAGAGACAAATTAAAGCAGATGGGTGTGGAAGAGTGGAAGGAAGGAAAGGAAAAGAAAGAAAAATTTAAAAAAAGGAAAGAAAAAAGAATAGGAAAGGAGAGTGGATTTAATTCCATTAGTTTTCTTTATGATCCTATGGGAATGTTGCCTCTGTTCTCTCAAAGTTCACATTTAATCAACAAGTTCCACAACAAACCTTACTAAGCTACTAAACTGTGCTAAAGGTCTCATTCCCCTCTCCCTGTCCCCAGCTATACATCCAGGGAAACATGCTCATGGATGTCCTGTGGTAAGAGAAAAGGTATTTAAAACAGGCATTTCATCTGCACTAAAAATGAACTTTACATTAGTTCCATAAGTTTATAAACCTGTTTTATTAGTCTTAAAAACTCTCTTTACTTGACCATTGAAGTCCAATTTTAGCAAAAATGAAAACCATCCTCTGTTATGATAATTATCAAAGACTTTATTTTGTGATTTTATAACACTCACCCCTACAAAGACATCTTCACCTTTTATTTATTTTTTAATTTATTTTTTAAAATATAAATATATTTATTTTAATTGGGGGCTAATTACTTTACAATATTGTATTGGTTTTGCCGTACATTGACATGAATCTGCCCCGGGTGTACATGTGTTCCCCATCTTGAACTCCCCTCCCACCTCCCTCCCCATCCCATCCCTCTGGGTCATCCCAGTGCACCAGTCCCGAGCATCTTGTATCATGCATCGAACCTGACTGGCGATTTGTTTCACATATGATAATATACGTGTTTCAATGTCATTCTCCCAAATCATCCTACCCTCGCCCTCTCCCTCAGAGTCCAAAAGACTGTTCTATACATCTGTGTCTCTTTTGCTGTCTCATATACAGGGTTATTGTTACCAACTTTCTAAATTCCATATATGTGTTTTAGTATACTGTATTGGTGTTTTTCTTTCTGGCTTACTTCACTCTGTATAATAGGCTCCAGTTTCATCCACCTCATTAGAACTGATTCAAATGTATTCTTTTTAATGGCTGAGTAATACTCCATTGTGTATATGTACCACAGCTTTCTTATCCATTCGTCTGCTGATGCACATCTAGGTTGCTTCAATGTCCTGGCTATTACAAACAGTGCTGCGATGAACATTGGGGTACTCCTGTCTCTTTCAATTCTGGTTTCCTCAGTGTGTATGCCTAGTCATGGGATTGCTGGGTCATATGGCAGTTCTAAAAATATGGAACGCTTCATGAATTTGCATGTCATCCTTGTGTAGGGGCCATGCTAATCTTCTCTGTATCGTTTCAATTTTAGTATATGTGCTGCCGAAGTGAGCACCATCTTCACCTTTTAAAGTCTCAAAAACTTTTTGAATACTTACTCTAGTCAAGAGTTTAGAGGTGGGATGGGATGAGAGGTGAGAGGGAGGTTAAAGAGGGATGGGACATATGTATACCTATGGCTGATTCATGGTGATATATGGCAGAAACCAACACAATATTTTAATGCAAAGAAAAATGTTAAAAGATTTTCCTTCTATTTTCCTACTTTCTATAGTTTCTATTGCCAAAATAATAGAATTTTGTGACCAAATGAAATGTTCTGTTACTATATGGAGTAAAAATTTTAAACTACAAACTTTTCTGATATTCTTATCTGTATATAAATCACTTTTGTGTGTTCTGTTCTAAAATAAGAAAATTAATTGAATCTTTTTTTCTGATTCAATTTTATATTCAGTATTTTTCATGCATTATATAATTTACTTCTCATAAAAAAAACTAAAAAATTACAATATTATGATAACCATTTTACTGAAGAGTAAATTAAGGCTTTGAGAAGTTTGCTCATGATCAGAAATTTAAGAGGACCTAATTGGTGATGGACAGGGAGGCCTGGTGTGCTGTGATTCATGGGGTCACGGAGAGTCGGACACGGCTGAGCGACTGAACTGAACTGAACTGAATGATATATAGAAGCAAAGTTAGAAACTACGCTACATTTACACTTCAAAGAACAAAAATCATGTGCCCAGGGCAACAGTGTTCTTGGTTGAGAAATGTGTCCAAGATTAGAGGAAGAACCAAGAAACTATAAATTTGAGTCAACATCCATTTTGACTTTTACAAACATCAAGAATGAATTACACTCTGGCTGTCTTATGTAACTATGACTTTCTACCTGTCTTTATTCTCTGTGGTTCCGTTCCGTTCCGTTCAGTCGCTCAGTCGTGTCCGACTCTTTGCGACCCCGTGGACTGTAGCCTACCAGGCTTCTCCGTCCATGGGATTCTCCAGGCAAGAATACTGGAGTGGGTTACCATTTCCTTCTCCAGGGGATCTTCCCGACCCAAGGATCGAACCCGGGTCTCCTGCATTGGAGGCAGACGCTTTAACCTCTGAGCTCTGTGGTTAAAAACCTCCAAATAGCCATGTGCCTTCTTCTGATGACTGGGGAGAAGATGTATAAGAACATACTACCTTTCTGCAGCTAGAAAAACCCAGGGCTAACTCACTCTCTAAAAGCAATAGGTGAAGAAGGATGTGAGTTAGGACAGTCAATCTTTTTAATCTGTAGAAGAAAGTTCTGGAAGTGGGAGGAGAGACTGGCCTGTGTGGTGACCTGGGGACCACCTGGGCTCTGCAAGTGCCCCTCAAAGTGAGGAGCTAGCAGAAGGTTCTAGGGATTCTGTCCTCCCTCACCTTCTCTTTCCCCAGTTCCCACTACCCCTCTCCCCTATATATTAGTCAGTGTTATAGACTGATTTGTATCCTCTAAAAATTCATTTACGGAAGTACTAACCCAAAGTAAAGAGGAGAGTGAAAAGGTTGGCTTGAAGCTCAACATTCAGAAAACAAAGATCATGGCATCTGGTCCCATCACTTCATGGGAAATAGATGGAAAAACAGTGGAAACAGTGTCAGACTTTATTTTTTGGGGCTCCAAAATCACTGCAGATGCTGATTGCAGCCATGAAATTAAAAGACGTTTACTCCTTGGAAGGAAAGTTATGACCAACCTTGATAATACATTAAAAAGCAGAGACATTACTTTGCCAACAAAGGTCCGTCTAGTTAAGGCTATGGTTTTTCCCGTGGTCATGTATGGATGTGAGAGTTGGACTGTGAAGAAAGCTGATCGCCAACGAATTGATGCTTTTGAACTGTGGTGTTGGAGAAGACTCTTGAGAGTCCCTTGGACTGCAAGGAGATCCAACCAGTCCATTCTAAGGGAGATCGATCCTGGGTGTTCATTGGAAGGACTGATGCTAAAGCTGAAACTCCAATACTTTGGCCACCTCATGGGACGAGTTGACTCACTGGAAAAGACTCTGATGCTGGGAAAGGTTGGGGGTGGGAGGAGAAGCGGGTGACAGAGAATGAGATGGCTGGATGGCATCACCGACTCTGTGGATATGAGTTTGAGTGAACTCCGGGAGTTGGTGATGGACAGGGAGGCCTGGCGTGCTGTGATTCATGGGGTCGCGGAGAGTCGGACACGACTGAGCGACTAAACTGAACTGAACGCCAAGTATCTCAGAATATGAGTGTACTGAGAGATAAGTTGTTTAAAGAAGCAATTAAGTTAAAATGAGTCTTCCCTCATAGCTCAGTTGGTAAAGAATCTGCCTGCAATGCAGGAGACCCCAGTTGGATTCCTGGGTCGGGAAGATCCACTGGAGAAGGGATAGGCAACCCATTCCAGTATTCTTGGGCTTCCCTTATGGCTCAGCTGGTAAAGAATCCACCTGAAATGAAGGAGACCTGGGTTTGGTCCCTGAGTTGGGAAGACCCCCTGGAGAAGGGAAAGGCTACCCACTCCAGTATTCTGACCCTGGAGGGTTACCAGGAGTAGGACATGAGTGAGCGACTTTCACTTTCACTTTTTTCCAAGTTAAAATGAGATCATTAGGATGGGCCCTAATTCAACATAGCTGGTGTCTTTACAAGAAAGAGAAGTTTGGACACAGACAGGTATAGAGAGACCATATGAAGACACAGACAGAAATCTACACATCAAGGAGAGAAGCCTCAGAAGAACCTAACCTTGCAGACACCTTGATCTTGAACTTCTATCATCTAGAATTGTGAGATGATAAATTCCTGTTTTTGAAGCTTCACAATTTTTGACAATTTCTTATGGCAGCCCTAGCAAATGAGCACAATTGATCACCCTCTCTAGGCTTGGAACATCTCCAGGGGAAAGACAGTGGTTTTTATCTCTCATTCACCAGACAACTAATACAGTCTCTGGAAGGTAATCAGTACATTTTTGTTGAGTGAATGAATGAGTGAATATCATGCATATTGCTGCATCTTCCCCCACTGCTACCAACTAGTGAACCCACAGAAATATTAACAGTTAATTATCAGCCCTAGAATGTGATGATTTTCCATTTGTTTGCTTGTTCTTTCCCATTCCTCCTTCTTTCTTTTTTACTCTTTAGACAGAAAAGTAGGTTCCTATAGTGGCAAAGATGTGTTAGAGATTGCATCTCAGAGACTGAGTTCATACTTGACTGCTTCTCTGCCTATACGGTCTTATATGAAAAGCCAACTTGGAAAAGTTCCAAGGAAATTGCAGAAATATGATTAAATCTGCTTTGGATAGAAGAGAAAATGAGACTTTAGAGTAGAAGGTGTAATGGGGGACCAATTTATAGTAAAAACTGGTATCTATATATTTTCTTGGCTAACTAAAATCAACTGTGTGATAATAAGCTCCCTTATGGAGTGTTCATTATGGTCCAGGTATTCTTTGTGGTGTTTTATAGCTAATTCATTTAATTCTCACACCGTTAGAAAATTAAAATCATTATTTGTATTTTTTTTTTTTTTAAAGTTGCTCGGTTATGTCCAGAATACTGGAGTGGGTAGCCTTTCCCTCCTCCAGGTGATCTTCCCAACCCAGGGATCGAACCCAGATCTCCCACATTGCTGGCAGATTCTTTACTAGCTGAGCCACAAGGGAAGCCCCCATTATTCTTATTTGATGCTTACAAGGATGGTACCCAAAATGACCATGTCTAGATAGCTAGTGGGGAAAGAAGTTGGGATGAAACCCAGGTGTCTGGTCTCCAGCACCTATACTCTGAACTGGTTCATCTCTAAGGAACACATGTTTGTTACAGCTAGTACTGCATATCAGTTAAGAAAATATGCTTGGATTTAAAATTAAATATATGTTTTACATATAGCTTCTCATAGTCCAATAAATGCCTACATTCATTCCCTATTGCATATACTTATTCTATAAATGAAGCACAGTGTTCATTTTAAGGCATCGATTGACAGTCCTTATCAAATAAAATAAAACCAACACCTAAATCTAGTAAATATAACCTGAGCTTTCATTTACCTAGTGTTCTCTATGGTGCAGACACTGATAAAATTTTTTCGAAAACTATCTTCTTTAACCTCCCTAGCACTCCTAGTGAGTGAGGTAAGCAGTATTATTTCTGCAGTTTTGTAAGTGAGGAAATAGAGACTCTTAGACATGTTGTTAACCAAATTCACACAGCTAAAATGTTTCAGGGCCAGCTCTGGCTGACTCTAAAACTCATGATTATAAACACTGCTAAAGATTCATTTAACAATGCCTTTCAACTTACATCTATTTTAAAGTTTATTTTGAAACCTAAATCAAATGCCTTGGAACTTCCTGTAAGATTCAGGAAATTTTTGGTTTGGGGGTTTTTCTAGGGTAGTCACCTCACAGATCTACCTTGGATCCTAGAAATCAGCTAAATTAAATAAGAAGCTAGATGCTCTGTCATTTTCTGCCCATAGCATGTATGAGTCTTTATTCCTGGTCTCTTGAAGCTGGTCACATGACTTGTATATGATAAACTGACCATTTCCAGTACTCCATCATGGACTAAATTGAAGGTGAAGGTGGTTCAGTGCAGAAAATAAGATTGCCCTGGAAGGATTAAACTACAAATCAGTACCTTATGGATGAGGTCAGAATCATCTTAAGATATAATGGTCTTTCTTACAAAAATCTCTTAAAATATTAGGTCTCAAGGTTAGAGTTGGACTGTAGAGAAAGCTGAGTGCCAAAGATGGAAGCTTTTGAACTGTGGTGCTGGAGAAGACTCTTGAGAGTCCCTTGGAATGAAAGGAGATCCAACCAGTCCATCCTAAATGTGATCAGTCCTGAATGTTCATTGGAAGGACTGATGTCGCAGCTGAAACTCCAATACTTTGACCACCTGATGCGAAGAACTGACTCATTTGAAAAAACCCTGATGCTGGGAAAGATTGAAGGTGGGAGAAGAAGGGGACGACAGAGGATGAGATGGTTGGATGGAATCACCAAATCGATTGGCATGAGTTTGGGTAAACTCTGGGAGTTGGTGATGCACAGGGAGGCCTGGCGTGCTGCAGTCCATGGGGTCTCAAAGAGTCAGACACAACTGAGCAACTGAACTGAACTGAATTGAAGGTTAGCCATATTTATCTATGAACACATCCAAAGCTCTTTTTTTAAAGAAAAAAAAAATCAAGTATCTATCAAAAAAATTAATTGGTTAAATCATGAACATGAGAATAGTAAGGAGACAGAGTCAAATCCTGGCACCATTCAAGCAGTGCCTGGAAGAAGGGACCCTAGTCAAACTCAGTCTGTACAGCCTGATTAGCACATAGTTCTTTAGGTAAATACATCAGCCTATTACACCTTGAAGCTCTTGAATATTCCTCATAACGAACTCATTCTGTTTGCTGCTAAGCAACTTTTGACCATAATGTGGCTTTAATGGACAGCATATTGACTAAGAGATCAATTTTCTCTGACAGTAATCCATGCAATTGCTGCTTAATACTGGCCGTTCTTGTTTTGAATATCATTTTATTCAATGTGTTAATTTGAATCACTGTTTAGGTCTAATCAAGTCCAGGATACTCCCAAGAAAACTGAGTTTCTGAGCCTGGGGAGCTGAAGGTCAGATGTGAAGCCTGAGAGAACCAGATGCAAAGGTCTTTACCGGTGACCCCCTGATCTCATTTTCCTTTGGATGCCTTGAGCAGCATCCTGTTGTGCTCTTGAACTTCTTCAGAAGGGAAAAGAGCAATCTGTCAGGAGAGCCTTCCTTCATTCCATGACATGGTGTAGGCATAAAAACGGTTTCAGTTACAGCAAGCTGTGTAATGAGACATACCACCATAAATAAATACTCTCAAAGTTTGTGCAAGATCATATAAAGACAGATGCCAAAGCTCATAATTGCAACACGCTGCATATTACTGAAACTTTTCATAAAATCTAATGAGATTCTAACTTATAAGGAAAGAGGCATAAGGAAACTTGTAGCAACATAAATGGATGACATTTTCTGCCCGGAGGGCAAAAGAAGCTAAAAAGCATAACTGGTATTTGTGTTCTTAAAAAGAAGGAATTCAGAAAGATTTTTAAAGTCCATTAAGTCCAGTTTTGATTGCGTTATCTTTTGGAAACTAGAAAGAGGTTTTGGAACAAAGGGTTCCAGAAAGGGTAATTAAACAGTTCCCACCACACAAATTGTATTGAATGAGATCATTCAAAAGGTGAGGATCTTCTGTGATGGAAATGAGAAGCAGGAAGGAGCTGAAGAGACCATCTACCCCAGATTTCTAATTATATGCTGAGCTACCTCAATAATCTGCTTGTTTTGGAGATGGCACCAAGATCTGGAGAAACAAGTCATTTTGATTTCAGTCAGAAGTAAAAAAAGACGTTGAAGAAAGGAAAGAAATTGAAGGGCTCCTGCATTTCATTTCCTATGTCTTTTCCCCTAATACAGAACAAAAGATCCCTGTGGAAATGAATGACAGTTACATGTCAGGTCAAGGATAAAACCGGTGACAACCTCCCCTAACCCAGTGAAATTAACAAATAGAGTATAAAGCTGGCATATGTACGGTGGACTGCAGCAAGGCAGGCTCATATGTCTTCCACCATCCCCCAGAATTTGCTCAAATTCATGTCCATTGAGTCAGTGATACTACCTAACCATCTCATCCTCGGCCTCCCTTCTCTTTTTGCCTTCAATCTTTCCCAGCATCAGGGTCTTTTCCAATGAGTTGCGTCTTTTCCAATGAGTTGGCTCTTTGCATCAGGTGGCAAAAGTACAGGAACTTCAGCGTCATTCATTCAGCTATGACTGAGCCTATATGCACTTATGCAAGACTCCTCTCTATAACCACAGAGGTCGAGGGAAAGTCCTAGACTTATAGCAGTGTGGATTTTCTCCTTTCTTTAGGTCAGAGGCTACTAAATGCCAGGTGATCAATATACTGAAGAAGCCACTTCCATTTCTTGCATATCTGACAAAAGTACAGGCTTTCAATTTTGCTTTTCATTGGGTGACCTTGGGTAAGTTGCTTAACATTTCTAAATCTCAGCTGCCTTGACTATTAAATGGAGATAAAATTATTTACTTCCTAGGGTCATTGTGAGAATTAAATAAGACTGAGTTTCTAAGGCTTTCAACACATTAATATTTCATAAAAGTCATATTTACTAATCACAATCTATTTAATCTTTCAACAGTTAACCTAAATACTGTAAATCACATAGTGCCGTTCTTATATTACATTTTCTACATAAAATTACTTTGTATTGAGTATATAGAACATAGGGGATTTTTCATGTGTACACTAACTTATTAGAAAAGAATATTAAAAAGCATCAAGCCCAGCTCAAGATCTCAATAAATCATTTTCTTTTTCCTTTCTCATGAGCTACCCCAAAGGTGAGTGAAAATCAAGGATGGAATTAATGATTATTCTTCCTTTGCCATGATTTAGAAGGGTGATTATATAGTGAATAAACAAACATAAACTTATGAAATAAGAGGTTTTATTTATTAGAATTGGGCAGATGTCAAGATTGGCTTTACACCGGTGAAGTTTTCCTAATGGCTCAGAAGAGACTTCAGAATAATGAAGCAGAAATAAGTATATCAGAAAGTTAATCTCCCTTCCTGTTTCCTCCCCATCATGCCTGAGACAACACCCAGCCAAATGGAATTGCTATTTGGAATAGAACGTGTTCCAGCATCTTCTTTCTCACTTGAATATTAATATGAAATGATTAATGAACTTGTTGCTCAACACGTTAAATTAAATAACAGTGAAGAGATTAAGAATGCCTTTCCCATTATTGAGTGCTGCATTTTAAGTCCTAATGTGTAAAGCAGACCATCAGTTTTCAGTCAGTCTTTGTAACAGATTTTTTTAAATGAATTTATCTCACCTTTTCTGCAAGCGAGTCACGCAGCAAATATTTATTCCTTGATTCTACTTAAAGAATTGAAAGCTTGTTCCACAGTAAATAATGCAGATCTCTGACCCTGAGATTTTTACATAACTGTCATTTTCAGACCAATTAGTATGGATAACTAAGATATTCAGGGCTTAATGCTCACCCTGCTTCTGAGACTCCTGCAGCAAAACTGCACTCTCCCAGGGTGCATAAGGTCCTCCATATGAAAATATAATTTAATAGCCACAGCACAACTTTAATAGCATCTGTCACTGTTTCCATAGTATCAGATATTCAGTAACTTTTGCTTACAATTAGAATAGGTAGGAAAACTTTCTGTCCCCACTCCAGAAGTCTAGGGTGAATTATTGTCCTTTGTATATTTTTCCAGATTTTTTTATTTCTAAGAATGACCTCTCACACTAGAAAGAAATCTTTCTTTTTTATAGAAAAAAGAACACAAAACTTTGCATATTACTTCTTAGGAATGTCAGTTGCCTCCCAAGAAAAAACTTCCAGAAATGTTCTCGAAAATTAGGGCAAGAGGTTACATATGGGAAAACAAATTTAGAGACCTGCCTTTTAATTTTCAATTGATATGCATAAGGAATTTACTTTAAAAAATGAAATGTATTAGGTGTGTTAGGGCCTTCTCAAATGGCACAGTGGTAAAGAATCTGCCTGCAATGCAGGAGACGTGGTTTCAATCCCTGTGTTGGCAAGATCCCCTCAGGGAAATGCCAGGGACAGAGGAATCTTTGGGCTACAGTCCATGGGGTTGCGAAGAGTCAGACACCACTTAGCGACTAAACCACCACCAGGTGTGTCAGATGTTTCCCAAAATACAGTAGCAAAAAAAATGCATAAATAAGAGTAACAAATAAGCTATTCAAATGTGTATCTGTGAGAGAGAGACAAAGAGAACCTGAGACACTGATAATCTCATCTTGAGACACGGAAAAGTGCTTCTCCAAGGTAATGGATTTTAAATTAAGTACTAAGTGTTTGCCACTTAAACAGGAACTTTCAATGAATTTTAGTCATTCATTTACAGAACGTTTTACATGAGGTACACATCTGCATAAAATGGTATATTGCTATAACCTTTACTTTGGCAAAATGAATATGCAGTATAAGAAGAACTGATGCTTTTGAACTGTGGTGTTGGAGAAGATTCTTGAGAGTCCCTTGGACTGCAAGGAGATCCACCTAGTCCATCCTAAAGGAGATCAGTCCTGGGTGTTCATTGGAAGGACTGATGTTGAAGCTGAAACTCCAATATTTTGGCCACCTCATGCTAAGAGTTGACTCACTGGAAAAGACTCTGATGTTGGGAGGGATTGGGGGCAGGAGGAGAAGGGGACGACAGAGAATGAGATGGTTGGATGGCATCACTGACTCAATGGAGATGGGTTTGGGTGGACTCCGGGAGTTGGTGATGAACAGGGGGGCCTGACGTGCTGCGGTTCATGGGGTCGCAAAGAGTCGGACACAACTGAGCAACTGAACTGAACTGAACTGAATTGTAAATGTCCTCTCATGCTACTTGTCTTTGCCTGTGGTTGTGTCTGCTCTTTGTGACCCTATGGACCCTGCCAGCCAGGCTTCTCTGTCCATAGGATTCTCCAGGCAAGAATACTGGAGTAGGTTGCCATACCCTCCTCCAGGACACTTGTCTAGGTTGTGCCTAAGCTAAACCCCAGTGATGAATAAAGAGGATTTAATCACCTAGTAGAAGGGTCCCTGTGAAGTTGGACATCATAAACTATCTCTCCAAATTTAACTTGAGTGAATCTCCTTGAATTTGTTCCAAGAGTTCCTGCTAGTGTTAAGATCTTTATCCCAGTCTTTGGATTTTTACATTTGAAGGGCTAAGAATAGAGTAAGATATGTCCACTTGGGCCGTAGGCTTGATTTCACTCATTTTACTCTATGAATCCTGTTGGATAAACAATAGTGTCCAATGATCTTATAGTTCTCTGGTTGCTAGCAGTAGTTCACTTCTATACCCTAATGATTCAAGTGAGTAATTTCTTAGAAAAGACCTACAGAAGAGCGCAAGTCTGTTGTAATGAATGTCCCCTCTGACCACATCTCTCTCTTTCAGCAACAAGCTAGATCAGCAGCTTTAAGGCTCATAGCTAATACTGCATGGGCATGCACGTCATCCACAAACTGAGGGTCCAAATTCTGGATAGTGCTCTTGTCGGCAAGGTGTTTCCCAGGCCACATGGCTCCTGTTCCTACACCTTTGATTGGCTACCTGCTCCCTGACTCTTCCCAAGTTCCCTATCAATAAGTAAAGCAGCACGAGGATGAGTTTCCTCTTCAGAAGTGCAATCCATTGAATATCTGGGTGTCTGGCCATGAGGAATTCAAGCACACATCCCAGGGGACTTTAAGAACTTGTGAGGCTGTGCGCGTTCTCTTGATAATCTTCACTGTTTCTTCTACTAACCCACGTTTTATGCCTAGACTGTGAGTTGCTAACGATGTCCCTACCCTTAGTCTTGATGATTGAGGGATGTGGTTCTTGGTCAGCATTCTATTTACCCTGCTAGAGCAGTGCCTGGAAAATAAGCATCTAGCAACTGTTTAGCCGTTGTTGTGTTCACTGCAGATGTCACATTGATAAAGTAAACCTATACTGTGCAAGAGTGAGACACATCAATTTTATTGGCTTCCACAGGAAAATGAAAGAGTTTATATGGTATAGAATACTGCAAACAACTGAAAGGAAATCTTTATTGGACTTTCTGTTCTTTTTTTATATTTTTCTTTTTGCATTAGCTCTTTCTTTCTATTTAGTCTATTTTTCTAAAACAGGATTTTCAGTATCCTCTATTGTCTTAGCATTTTATCTCTGTCCTCAAATTGTCCCCTGAAGGCACGTGCACACACACACACACACACACACACACACACAAATTCTTCAATTAACTGAACTGCCATTCTCTGGATGTCAGATGAGAAATTAGCTACACAAGGCAAATGTGACTAATGAGTCCATCCCCTGCCCTCAAACAGTTTATCAGATTTTATCAGTTTATCAGTTCATCCACATTTACCCCTTACTCATGCAAAGGACAGGCACAAGGATAATGTTGGTATAGGAGGGAGGATTGCATTGCTAAAAAATAATATTTTCTCCTTTTAATTAGAAACCAATAAATGGAAATGCCACTGTGGTGTCCTCAACCATGGCCATTGACTTTCAGTGTCTAAAGTAATTGAATTTCAATTCAATTTTGTCCTGTCTCAAATCATACAGCAATGTAGGCCACCCTGTCTGTATTCATCAGGGTTAATTTGGGAAAGCAGATCCGCCTATGAAATTATGCATTTTAATAATTAGATTTTATACCATCATAGGAGAAGATGGGGGGGTAAAAGTCCAAATAAGGATGCAAAATCAATAACCAGCCTTCATCGTGTTTAACAAGTCATTCGGAGCGTGCAGTATTTTGGGGATTGTGAAAGGTACTGTTGGAGAAATTTATGAGGAGTTTAGTTGCTTTGTGAGTTTTGCAGTCATGCATCTAGTGTTGGAACTGAGATCCATGACTGTTCAGCCAGCATGGTAAAGGAGAAAAATAGCTGGGAGTGGATAAGGGAAGAGTGAAGATAAACCAGAAACAACCAGCACCTCCCTGCCTGTCACTACCACTAACTAAAGGGGATCTTCAGAACTTGATGGTTGTTATACATCACCTCCCCAGCTTCATGCAGATTTATTTTCAATTGACTATAACACTTGAGATAAAGGAAACCATTGCTGTTGTTTAGTCACTAACTCATGTCTGACTCTTTTGCAACCCCACCAGGCTCCCCTGTCCATGGAATTTTTCAAGCAATACTGGAGTGGGTTGCCATTTCTTCCTCCAGGGGATTTTCCCAACCCAGGGATCAAACCCATCAAACCTGTTTTTCCTGTAACACAGGCAGATTCTTTACCACTGAGCCACCAGGATAACCCAAAGGAACCCATACAGGAAAGGAAACTTCAGAAATGTAGTTCCCAGCATAACCAAGATGACAACAGAACAACCCAGCACCCTCATGAGGAGTGACATTTTGGCTAACCTATCCCTTGCCATTTTTCAAGGAAGCAGGATAAACTGAGAGTTGGTCCCTGGATTGGGAAGATCACTTGGAGAAGGAAATGGCAACTCACTCCAGTATTCTTGCCTGGAGAATCCCATGCACAGAAGAGCCTGGAGGGCTACAATCCACAGGATCGCAAAGAGTCAGACATGATAGAAGCGACTTCAGTTCAGTTCAGTCGCTCAGTTGTGTCTGACTCTCCGCGACCCCATGAATCACAGCATGCCAGGCCTCCCTGTCCATCACCAACTCCTGAAGTACACTCAAACTCATGTCCACAGAGTCAGTGATGCCATCCAGCCATCTCATTCTCCGTCGTCCCCTTCTCCTCCCGCCCCCAACCTTTCCCAGCATCAGAGTCTTTTCCAGTGAGTCAACTCGTCGCATGAGGTGGCCAAAGTATTGCAGTTTCAGCTTTAGCATCAGTCCCTCCAATGAACATCCAGGATTGATCTCCTTTAGAATGGACTGGTTGGATCTCCTTGCAGTATAAGGGACTCTCAAGAGTCTTCTCCAAAACCACAGTTCAAGAGCATCGATTCTTCGGCGATCAGCCTTCTTCACAGTCCAACTCTCACATCCATACATGACCACGGGAAAAACCATTGCCTTGACTAGACGGACCTTGGTTGGCAAAGTAATGTCTCTGCTTTTTAATATACTATCAAGGTTGGTCATAACTTTCCTTCCAAGGAGCAAGCGTCTTTTAATTTCATGGCTGCAATCAGCATCTGCAGTGATTTTGGAGCCCAAATAAATAAAGTCTGACACTGTTTCCACTGTTTTTCCATCTATTTCCCATGAAGTGATGGGACCAGATGCCATGATCTTTGTTTTCTGAATGTTGAGCTTCAAGCCAACCTTTTCACTCTCCTTTTTCACTTTCATCAAGAGGCTTTTGAGTTCCTCTTCACTTTCTGCCATAAGGGTAGTGTCATCTGCATATCTGAGGTTATTGATATTTCTCCCGGCAATCTTGATTCCAGCTTGTGCTTCTTCCAGCCCAGCGATCCTCATGATGTACTCTGCATATAAGTTAAATAAGTAGGGTGACAATATACAACATTGACGTACACCTTTTCCTATTTGGAAACAGTCTGTTGTTCCATGTCCAGTTCTAACTGTTGCTTCCTGACCTGCATACAGGTTTCTCAAGAGGCAGGTCAGGTGGTCTGGGATTCCCATCTCTTTCAGAATGTTCCACAGTTTATTGTGATCCACACAGTCAAAGGCTTTGGCATAGTCAATGAAGCAGAAATAGATGTTTTTCTGGAACTCTCTTGCTTTCTCCATGATCCAGCGGATGTTGGCAATTTGATCTCTGGTGCCTCTGCCTTTTCTAAAACCTGCTTGCACATCTGGGAGTTCACGGTTTACATACTGCTGAAACCTGGCTTGGAGAATTTTGAGCATGACTTTACTAGTGTGTGAGATGAGTGCAATTGTCCGGTAGTTTGAGCATTCTTTGGCATTGCCTTTCTTAGCACAGTCCTAAAGGTAAGGAATACCTGTTTCAAGGGAACACATCACACACTGAAAACTTTTAGTTAACTTGGAAAACCGATACTTTGAGATGGCTTTTAGATGTCTTTACCAGTGTGTGTGTGTGTGTGTGTGTGTGTGTGTGCGCGCGCACATACACACAGGTTCACTGGTAAATCTACCTGCCACAAATCCAACCACAGTCTCTTTGGCACATATGAGGTGTTTAATTCTTATTTGCTGAATGAGAGAACTCAACAAATCTATAAAATAAAAAATGGGTTTTTTTAATCCTAAAATAAACATTCTCAACATATACTACTACCAAATTATTGAGCTGAAAGCAGCCAGTGCAATGAGAAATTTATTACAAAAAGTAAATAAACTTCATGCATCATCACTCGATGTTTGCTGAATATCACTGATTCTTCTACATTGTTCCTGTTCAAATCATCTTCGCCTATATTTCTCCCTTTCTGCTTTCTCAACTGAATGGGTGTTTTATAGCTTTCACATTTATTTCTGATATATTTTTTCTCACCTGTCTTTACCTCTCCCTGTTGCTTTTTTTTTGTTTGTTTTGGTTTCACTTTTCTGTCTGCAACTCATGTAGCTTCTTTTTATAATTGTCCCTCAAATCAGAGAACCATATTAATTGGAATGTTTGATATCACAGGGGAGAAAATCACAGTCCATCTGCCAAAAATGTTGTCAGCATCTGGTTCCCGAGTATAAGATTTAGGTTTTTCCACTCTGCTAGCATATACATTGCCAATATGGTATCAAACTGTTCTAACATCCGGGAGAAAATAGCAAAATGCAATTCCATCATCTCACGGTGGAGAAAGAGATACTTAAATGCCCCAAATCACTTGTGAAGCAGAGAGTCTAGTTAGGTGGATAGATGGATAAAAAGAGAGACAGCAGTCACAGAGAACCACAGGGACACACACACATACACACACATATGTGAGCTCTGCAAAAAATAGTACTGTACAAATTTTAGAATATAGTTCTCTTTCAATTCAAATATATCATTGCTATTTTTAAATCAAATAACTAGCTTGATTATTTCTTCTCTTGCATAATCTGTTGAAATAAATTGGTTATTAGGATATAAATTTTAACGTACTTTCAATTAAATAAAATATAAAATTTGTAAAATTACTTGATGTGGTCATGTACATTTAATAACTTACTGATTCACTAAATAATTCATTGATCAATCAGTTATTATAAATTGTGCAAATATAAATTGCTTCTTCAGATACTATTCCTGTTGAAATTTTGAACAAAGTGTGGGCGTCTTAGACTCTATGTGGGGACAAGAGAAAAGAATCTGGAGTCACACAAACTCACTATAAATCTGAACTCTGCCTTTTAGAAGCTATCCAGTTTTCTAAATTCCCTTGGGCGGGTTTCCAAAATTCCACTTGTGTAAAATGGGGATATTAAATAGCACCTTGAGGGTTGTTTTGATTAAAAAAAAGCACCCACAGACTCTAGTGTAACTATCCTATGAGTGGAAGGTACAATAATAATTCTAGTATTATTTTATGTCTTATTAAAATCTTAGCTGGAACTCAGTTGTAACACTAATAAAATAATCTGATCATTTTTAGAATTTCAACAGGCAGTTTCAACAAGTTTCAATTACTGGCCTAAGTGAAGCACAAAGGATACTGCCATTTTTGCAAACTTTTTTAAAGAAAATGCTCAACCCTAACACAACTGATATACATTTAATTAGTAATCTATTGGACAGATCAAGTAGTCAACTTCATTTGACAGATTATGGTGAATTAACTCATGGAAACACAAAACACCCCAAATGATTATTTTAAAAAATAATAAAAGGGGAAAACAAGTGAGGATACAAAAGGTTTTTAAAATGTATCATTACATCCTAGAATTTCAGGGATAGAACTTAAAAAATTTCAGGGATAGGCTGGATTTAAAAACTAAATAATAATATTTGTTGTTTTTGTTAATCATCCTAAAGGAGATCAGTCCTGGGTGTTCATTGAAAGGACTGATGTTGAAGCTGAAACTCCAATACTTTGGCCACCTGATGTGAAGAGCTGAGTCATTTGAAAAGACCCTGATGCTGGGAAAGACTGAGGGCAGGAGGAGAAGTGGACGACAGAAGAGGAGATGGTTGGATGGCATCACCGACTCAATGGACATGGGTTTGGGTGAACTCTAGGAGTTGGTGATGGACAGGGAGGCCTGGCATGCTTCAGTTCATGGGGTCTCAAAGAGTTGGACACAACTGAGCAACTGAACTGACCTGAAGTTGTGTCCAACTCTTTTGTGACTCCATGGACCATAGCTCTCTGGGCTCCTCTGTCCATAGACTATTCCAGGCAAGAATACTGGAGAGGGTTGCCATTTCCTTCTCCAGGAGAACTTCCTGAACCAGGGACAGATCAAATCCCCATCTCCAGCTTTGCAGATGGATTCTTTACTCCTGAGCTAACCGAGGAAGCCCCAAATAATAATATTAACTTAACTCTTATAATTTCAGTTGTCTAATTGTGTAAATGCAAGTGTGTGTGTTAGTCACTCAGTCATGTCCAACTCTTTGTGATACCATGGATGGTAGCCTGCCTGGCTCCTCTGTCCATGGAATTCTCTAGGCAAGAATAGGGGAATGGATTGCCATTTCCTCCTCCAGAGTAGCTTCCCAATCCAGGGATTGAACCTGGGTCTCCTGCCTTGCAGGCGGATTCTTTACCCTCTGAGTCACTAGGGAAGTCAGGTTTTCTAATTATCAGAGTTTTCTAATTATGTAAATGCAAAGTACATTTACATAGTTTGCCTCATTAATTTGTCATAGAGCTATGAATTTTGCATATATATCCCAAGTTTTTGTATGAGAAAACTGAGGTTCAAAAAACCCAGGAATTTTCTGAAGGTCTTGTGGATGAGAGGTGGGTATTGCCCACCATCCCATTCCTGCCTTGCAAATGCTCAGGAAGGAGTTACCAAGCCAAGTTACCAAATTACCCAGTGAATGATGATTTAACCAAGGGCATCTCTTAAGTTTCTTTATGGACTTACCTCAGCTGGGCATCTTATGATTTTTTTGCCAGCTAACTTCTTCGTCTTCTGTTAGGTCCATACCATTTTTGTCCTTTATTGAGCCTATCTTTGCATGAAATGTTCCCTTGATATCTCTAATTTTCTTGAAGAGATCTCTTGTTTTTCCTATTCTGTTGTTTTCCTCTATTTCTTTGCACTGATCACTGAGGAAGGCTTTCTTATCTCTCCTTGCTATTCTTTGGAACTCTGCATTCAGATGCTTATATCTTTCCTTTTCTCCTTTGCTTTTCACTTCTCTTCTTTTCACAGATATTTTTAAGGTCTCCTCAGACAGCCATTTTGCTTTTTTGCATTTCTTTTCCATGGGGATGGTCTTGGTCCCTGTCTCCTGTACAATGTCACAAACCTCCATCTATAGCTCATCAGGCACTCTATCTATCAGATTTAGTCCCTTAAATCTATTTCTTACTTCCACTGTATAATCATAAGGGATTTGATTTAGGTCATACCTGAATGGTCTAGTGGTTTTCCCTACTTTCTTCAATTTAAGTCTGAATTTGGCAATAAGGAGTTCATGATCTGAGCCACAGTCAGCTCCTGGTCTTGTTTTTGCTAACTGTATACAGCTTCTCCATCTTTGGCTGCAAAGAATATAATCAATCTGATTTTGGTGTTGACCATCTGATGACGTCCATGTGTAGAGTCTTCAGATATTAACAACAGTTGGCAAGAATACACAGAAGAACTGTACAAAAAAGATCTTCATGGACAAGATAATCACGATGGCGTGATCACTCACCTGGAGCCAGACATCTTGGAATGTGAAGTCAAGTGAGCCTTAGAGAGCATCACTACGAACAAAGCTAGTGGAGGTGATGGAATTCCAGTTGAGCTATTTCAAATCCTAAAAGATGATGCTGTGTAAGTGCTGCACTCAATATGACAGCAAATTTGGAAAACTCAGCAGTGGCCACAGGACTGGAAAAGGTCAGTCTTCATTCCAATCCCAAAGAAAGGCAATGCCAAAGAATGCTCAAACTACCACACAATTGCACTCATCTCACACACTAATAAAGTCATGCTCAAAATTCTCCAAGCCAGGCTTCAGCAATATGTGAACCGTGAACTTCCAGATGTTCAAGCAGGTTTTAGAAAAGGCAGAGGCACCAGAGATCAAATTGCCAACATCCGCTGGATCATGGAGAAAGCAAGAGAGTTCCAGAAAAACATGTATTTCTGCTTCATTGACTATGCCAAAGCTTTTGACTGTGTGGATCACAATAAATTGTGGAAAATTCTGAAAGAGATGGGAATCCCAGACCACCTGAGCTGCCTCTTGAGAAATCTGTAGGCAGGTCAGGAAGCAACAGTTAGAACTGTACATGGAACAACAGACTGGTTCCAAATAGGAAAAGGAGTGTGTCAATGTTGTATATTGTCACCCTACTTATTTAACTTATATGCAGAGTACATCATGAGGAATGCTGGGCTGGAAGAAGCACAAGCTGGAATCAAGATTGCTGGGAGAAATATCAATCACCTCAGATATGCAGATGACACTACCCTTATGGCAGAAAGTGAAGAGGAACTCAAAAGCCTCTTGAGGAAAGTGAAAGAGGAGAGTGAAAAGGTTGGCTTGAAGCTCAGCATTCAGAAAATGAAGATCATGGCATCTGGTCCCATCACTTCATGGGAAATAGATGGGGAAACAGTGGAAGCAGTGTCAGACTTTATTTTTTTGGGCTCCAAAATCACTGCAGATGCTGATTGCAGCCATGAAATTAAAAGACGCTTAATCCTTGGAAGGAAAGTTATGACCAACCTAGATAGTATATTAAAAAGCAGAGACATTACTTTGCCAACAAAGGTCCGTCTAGTCAAGGCTATGGTTTTTCCCGTGGTCATGTATGGATGTGAGAGTTGGACTGTGAAGAAAGCTGACCACTGAAGAATTGATGCTTTTGAACTGTGGTGCTGGAGAAGACCCTTGAGAGTCCCTTGGACTCCAAGGAGATCCAACCAGTCCATTCTAGAGGAGATCAATCCTGGGTGTTCATTGGAAGGACTGATGCTAAAGCTGAAACTCCAATACTTTGGCCACCTCATGGGATGAGTTGACTCACTGGAAAAGACTCTGATGCTGGGAGGGATTGGGGGAGGGAGGAGACGGGGACGACAGAGAATGAGATGGCTGAATGGCATCACCAGCTCAATGGAGATTAATTTTGAGTGAACTCTGGGAATTGGTGATGGACAGGGAGGCCTGGAGTGCTGTGATTCATGGGGTCGCAAAGAGTCGGACACGACTGAGAGACTGAACTGACTGACTTCTTCTTCTTTCCTGTGAGTCTTCATAATGTGAGCACTACCACTAATCTTTATATAAAATTCCCTACTGAAAAAGCCCAAGGAAGTTTTCCAGGGCCTGGGATGGTTGTATGGAGGCAAAGGAATTAACTTCAGAGCTTGGAAAGTGTGTTAGTCACTCAGTCATGTCCAACTCTTTGCGACCCCATGGACTGTAGCCCACAAGGCTCCTTTGTCCAATGGGCTTCTTCAGGCCAAAAATACTGGAGTGGGTAGCCATTCCCTTCTCCAGGGGATCTTCCTGACCCAGGGATCGAATCCAGGTCTCCCACATTGCAGGCAGACCCTTTACCATCTGAGCAACTAGGGAAACCCTGAGCCAACATCCAAAAAAGAAGGGCAAGAAATGGAAAGACAAAAAGAAACAGAAGAAAAACAACCCAGCTGGTAAGCTACCTAAGCATCCATCCAAAGGGGCTGGGCCACGGGATACAAGAAAGCTACATGCAAAGCATTTCAAGGGGATACAGGTTCCTGATGATTAGTAAGGTCAAGTGTGCAATAGGCCAACCAGCAAGTAAGGAATTGGACTCAAAACTTTCCTATTGAGATGGAAAGGTAGTGTCCTTCCCCCCCCAACACAAAACAAACAAACAAAAATAGCCAGGGGCATTTTTCATTTTTAGGGCTTCAAGATTGATACAAGATCCACTTATATATTATATAAAAAGATCACATCCTTTTCCTTAGCCTGCTGCTGCAGCCTTGTATCAATCTAGAAGCCCTATTGGATGAATTAGAAACTAAATTTTACTGAACATCAGGCAATATAGAAATAAAAATTGTAGACTTTAGATTCAGATGAACCTAGAATTCTGGTTCTGTGAATTTCTAGCTCTAGGAAATTCTAGATGGTTATATCTGACCCTCAGTACCTTTACTTACAAAAGGGAATAATATGTATCTAGCAAAATATTTGTAAGAATTAACCATTGTTATATTTATTATAATAGATAGACACAAGGCACTCAAAAATAGTAGTCATTACTACCTTTATTGCTATCATTGTCCACTGAGTTTTATAGTTTGAAGTACAGAAAAATGTATAGATGACAAGTGAATAGCCAGGTGGGTTATCACACATTGAACACATTCATATAACTGCCACTTAGATAAAAATAGAATCAACTTTCCTGCATCCTCCCTGCCAATATAGATATCATAACAATTCTTATTTTTAATACCAGAGACTAATTTTGCATGTATTTGAAATATCTACAAGGTAGAAATTTGTGCAACTATGTCTTTTATAAAATTTAGCTTCTTTCACAAATTATTACACTTCTGAGGTCTAAGTTGTGTATAAGTAGTGGTTCACTCATTTTCATTACTAAATAGTATCTTATTTTAGTGAGTATTTATGCTTTTGATAAATATTTGAAGTATTTCCAGGTTTTAGCCATTTACAAACAATGCTTCTCTGAAAATCTTCCTACTTGTCTGATGACATAATTTACACATCCTAGTCTACACAAACTTAGGGATGAAATTAGCCAATCAAGAGTATGTATGTATTTGATTTTAGGAAATGCTGCAAGACAATTTTTAAAGGAATTTCTTCCCATTAATCCTTTTACCAACATATTATGAGAGTTCCTGTTTCTCTGAATCCTCAGTTTTTGTTTGTTTGTGCTCAGTTGTTCAGTCATGTCTGACTTTTTGCAATACCACGGACAAGAGTTCGCCAGGTTCCTCTGCCCGTGGGAGTTTCCAGACAAGAATACTGGAGTGTGTTGCCACTTCTTACTGCACGCAATCTTCCCTGATGCAGGAATCGAATCCATGTTTTTTGTGTCTTCTGTATTGCAGGTGGATTCTTTTTGTGCTGAGCCATTGGAGAATCCTCAATAACACTTGTTATTTTCAACTGCTTTAAGAAGTCAGCCATGTCTAGTGAGTATGCACTAATAGCTTATGGTTTTTTAATTTAGATTTCACTAATAACTAATAAAGTTGAGCTCCTTTTAATACATTTGCCATTTCAATATTTTCTTATATAAAGTGCTTGTTGAAGTATTCAAACCTCTTCCTAGTTTTCTTCTTTCCTTTTTTTTCACTTCTTTCTTGCTGTTTTAGAGGAAGATTTTATATGTTTAGGATACAAATAATTTGGAAATTAAAAGAAAATGCTAATAGCTTGTTCTGTGACATTTTTTCTAGCTGCAGGAATGCCTGAAAATGTGACCTTTGTCAGAAACAATTTTCAACACTAGTATTCAAGACATTGTCTGGGGTGTATTTATTTCAGATCAAAGATAGCAGGGTATCCCATCCAGGATTCTGTACTAAAATAAGATACTAAAAAAATAAAGTTGTAAAAAAATACAATTCATAAATTTCATAGAGTTGGACTGTGAAGAAGGCTGATCGCCGAAGAATTGATGCTTTTGAACTGTGGTGTTGGAGAAGACTCTTGAGAGTCCCTTGGATTCCAAGGAGATCCAACCAGTCTATTCTAAAGGAGATCAATCCTGGGTGTTCATTGGAAGGACTGATGCTAAAGCTGAAACTGCAATACTTTGGCCACCTCATGCGACGAGTTGACTCACTGGAAAAGACTCTGATGATGGGAAAGGTTGGGGGCAGGAGGAGAAGGGGACGACAGAGAATGAGATGGCTGGATGGCATCACCGACTCTGTAGACATGAGTTTGAGTGAACTCTGGGAGTTGGTGATGGACAGGGAGGCCTGGCGTGCTGTGATTCATGGGGTCGCAAAGAGTTGGACATGACTGAGCGACTGAACTGAACTGAACTGATGGACTTAACAAATTTTCTCTTATAAATTATTTATATAGTCTAGAATGCTGGTTTGCTGGTGTAGGAACACCTACTTGTCTCTACTCAACTTTGCACGGCACATGCACACTAGATAATAGGACCACCTTGGTCTCCACGTGAAAGAAACAAAAACATTATGATGTTTACATAATTATAACATTGTTATACAGTAAGGGGAGGTATGCTCCTTTCTGGGCTATCAATAGTTAACTTTTCCCCCCAGTTTTGTGGAGACATAATTGACAATATCATGTGGAAACTTCATCTGTAATTCATAATGGTTTGACTCTCCTTCATCATGAAATGATGACCACAATAAGTCTAGTGAACATCCATCATCTCATATAGTTACAATAAAAACAAAAACATTTCCTTGTGAAGAGAACTTGTAGGATTTACTTCCTTAATAACTTTCATACATATCATTATAAATATAGCCATGTTCATATATATACAGCAATGTTAACTGTAGCTATCATGTTGCACATTATAGCCTTAAAACTTATTTTTCTTATAAATGGAAGTTTGTACTTTTGGGCCATCTTCATCAACTCCTCTCCCCCTCCCCCTGAACTTTGGTAACCACAATTTTATTCTTTTTTTCTGTGACTTTGCCTTTATTATTATTTTTTTGATTCCACATTTAAGTGTAATCAGTACATATCCATAGGGGACTGGTTCCCTGACCCTCGGGTATACATGCTCAACCACTAAGTCTTATTAGACTCTTTGTGACCCCATGGACTGTAGCCCACCAGGCTCCTCTGTCCATGGGATTCTCCAGGCAAGAATACTGGAAAGGGTTGCCATGCCATTCTCCAAAACTGTCACTAGGAGGCTGTATAGAAACAACTGTTAAATAGAAATTTAAATTTGAATAAACAAGTATAAGTTAATTTCCCTTTAAGAAGTGCATGTCCTCTTTATTGTTTGTTTCTGTGTTTTAAACATAAAGTTTGGGGGAGGGTCTAAGATTTCAACTCCAGTAACATCTATTATGCCAAAAAGATCTCTTAAATGTGCGCCTGTCTTATGTCAAATGGTGTTCTCAAAAAGGTTCTACAGTGAGATCAGTGTTACTCCAATTTATTATACTATTCTCTGTGTAACTCTCTCTCTCCTTTCTTTCTTTCCTTCCTCTGTTCCCAGTTTTCCCTTTTCCTCTCTTCCTCCTTCCTTTTTCTTTTCCTCCCTGCCATTTTCTCTTCTTGATCTTATGTCAAATTGGATCTACCTGAAATAGGAATTTGCTGTATTGCAATATCAATAGATACCATTCATATTTTCTCCTCTTTGTGAAAAGTTAAAGAAGTAGAACCAGACCAGTGAATTCACACAAATGATCTTTTTGCACAATAATATTTTTTACAAAATAATAATTTTGCAAATTATTTTGGATTAGATAAGGTTTATAAAAAGGCATACATGTATAAACTCTCCCATTGTGAAATAATCAAATATTCAATCCCAAACTTCTGCTCCCCAAATTAAATAAGGCAAAATATGAATGTTTTTCAGTGATGAATTGAAGAACATAAAAGAAATGGGGATGCCATATGTCTGATACCTCTGTGCATAAACCAATATCTAATTCTATTTTTTGATGACTCAATAGCAATACTCAAGAGCCCTATCCTTGAAGTCTTTACTATTTCCACAATAAAGGAGACGAGAAGCTTTTCTTTGTTAAGAGCTTCTCAAAACCTTGTTTCTTTGCCACTCAAGGTCATATCTGCCCTCTGACTATGACACTTGTTCTTGTTTCTCTGAGATTGTAAAGGCTTCTCGAAGCTTTTGAGAATCAACAGGGCTCTCTGTCAGAGGTGCTTTATGTTTTCCATTAGTACCCATTCAATCAGCGCACGGTGGGTGGAAGATCTCTTTACCCACTTTTCTATGCAAAATATTTAATGGCAGTTGAGTTAAGTGAAGATATAAACTCTAACATTTATTTCATATTGGATTATAATTAGTAGAAGTCAATAGTGAGAGATAATAAATAAAAAGCTAACATTGTTGACAACTTACTGTGTGTCAAAATTGTTTTAAATGCTGTACAAAAATCTCTCTTCTATGAATCACAACAGCTCCAGGATGTGGTAACATCAGAGAGGAATCTAGGTTTTAATCCTGATTACACAGTCTCCCTGGGTGAGAAATGCAAGCCACACTTTGGGCCTTTGTTTTCCAATAGGTATTGGTTATCTGCTGCTGCTAAGTTGCTTCAGTCTTTTCCTACTCTGTGCAACCCCATTGGTTATCTATTGCTGCATAATTAATGATCTCAAAATAAATCATTAATTCATGATAAATAATTATCTCAAAATGTAGTAGCTGAAAATAAAACAGTCTTTTATTATCTTATAGAGTTCCTGGCAGAGAAGGCAATGGCAAGCCACTCCAGTACTCTTACCTGGAAAATCCCATGGATGGAGGAGCCTGGTGGGCTGCAGTCCGAGGGGTCGCTAAGGGTTGGACATGACTGAGTGACTTCACTTTCACTTTTCACTTTCACACATTGGAGAAGGAAATGGCAACCCACTCCAGTGTTCTTGCCTGGAGAATCCCAGGGACGGGGGAGCCTGGCGGGCTTCCGTCTATGGGGTCGCACAGAGTCGGATACGACTGAGGTGACTTAGCAGCAGCAGCAGCAGAGTTCCTGGGGTCAGGAATCCAAGAGTGGCTTAAATGGGTGGTCCTGGCTCAGGGTCTCTGAGAAGGTCTCAGATATTAGCAAAGGCTATAGACATTTGAAGTCTTGCCCTGGACTACAAATCTATGTTTCAGCTCATTTAGGTGGTGGTTGGAAGACTGTTTCACTTCCCAGCACGATCTAGGGAGGTCTCTACTCCTCTTAAGGAGACCTTCTCCAGAGAGCCCTTCACAATAAGGCAGCTGGCTTTGTCCACAGCAAGTGATTCCAAAGGGAGGAAATAAGACAGAAGCTTCACTGCCTTAGTATAACTGAGACTCTGAAATTGCATTTTATCATGTCTCACTGGCTTTTTCTATTCAAAGAAGTAAGTCACTAAGGGCAGTGTACACTTAAATGGAGGGAAATTAGGCCCTACTCTTGAGTGGTAGAAGATCAGAGCATTTGGTATATGGGCATAGTTTTCACGTATTTTACCACCTATCACAACACAGACATAGGGAATGGACATGTGAACATAGTGAGGCGGAGGGGGCATTATTTGGAGATTGGGATTAACATATGTACTCCCATGTGTAAAATACACTCTCCATGTGTAAAGCAGAGAGCTAGTGGGAGTCTGCAGTATAGCGCAGGGAGCTCAGTTCAGTTCTCTGTGATGACACAGAGGGGTTGGGTGAAGGGGTGAGAGGGAGATCCAAGAGGGAGGGTACATATGTACACATATAGCTGATTCACCCAGTCTTAAAGCCAGCCTTACTTTTAAAATCAATACTAGTAGTCATAGTAGTAGCAGTATTTCACTAGCAGTTTGATGAATTTTCACATATGTTTACATCTAGGTAACTACCATCCACATCAAATTAGAGAACATTCCAATACCCCAGAAGGCATCTCATGCCCCTTAGCAGTCACCACTAAATTCCTAAAATAACCACTATTCTGATGTTTATCACCATAGATTACTTTTGCCTGTTTATAAACTTAATTTACATAGAATCATACCATGAAGGTTTATCTATCTGATGTTTTTAGTTAGGTATACTTATACTCTTATACATAGTTAGGTATACTTATACCTGTATGCAGGTCAGGAAGCAACAGTCAGAACTGGACATGGAACAACAGACTGGTTCCAAATAGGAAAAGGAGTACGTCAAGGCTGTATATTGTTACCTTGCTTATTTAACTTATATGCAGAGTACATCATGAGGAACGCTGGGCTGGAAGAAGCACAAGCTGGAATCAAGATTGCTGGGAAAAATATCAATCACCTCAGATATACAGATGACACTACCCTTATGGCAGAAAGTGAAGAGGAACTCAAAAGCCTCTTGATGAAAGTGAAAGAGGAGAGTGAAAAGGTTTTCTTGAAGCTCAACATTCAGAAAACAAAGATCATGGCATCTGGTCCCATCACTTCATGGCAAATAGAGGGAAAAACAATGGAAACAGTGTCAGACTTTATTTTTGGGGGCTCCAAAATCACTGCAGATGCTGATTGCAGCCATGAAATTAAAAGGCGCTTACTCCTTGGAAGGAAAGTTATGACCAACCTTGATAGTATATTAAAAAGCAGAGACATTATTTTGCCAGCTAAGGTCCTTCTAGTCAAGGCTCTGGTTTTTCCAGTGGTCATCTATGGATGTGAGAAGTGGACTGTGAAGAAAGCTGATCACCGAAGAATTGATGCTTTTGAACTGTGGTGCTGGAGAAGACTCTTGAGATTCCCTTGGACTGCAAGGAGATCCAACCAGTCCATTCTAAAGGAGATCAATCCTGGGTGTTCATTGGAATGACTGATGCTGAAGCTGAAACTGCAATACTTTGGCCACCTCATGCGACGAGTTGACTCACTGGAAAAGACTCTGATGCTGGGAAAGGTTGGGGGCGGGAGGAGAAGGGTGTGACAGAGAATGAGATGGCTGGATGGCATCACTGACTCTGTGGACATGAGTTTGAGTGAACTCCGGGAGGCCTGGTGTGCTGTGATTCATGGGGTCGTGGAGAGTCGGACACGACTGAGCGACTGAACTGAACTGAACTGAACCTTACTTTTAAGTGTGTGTGTGTGCGAGTGCACAAGCTCAGTCACTCAGTCGTGTCCAACTCTTTGTGATCCTGTGAACTGTAACTCAATGTTGATGGAATTTTCCAGGCAAGAATACATGAGTGGGTTGCCATTTCCTACTTCAAGGGATCTTCCTGACTCAGAGATTGAAACTGCATCTCTTGTGTTTCCTGCACTGGCAGGCAGATTCTCTACCACTGTGCCACTTGGGAAGCGTAGTGGATAGTTAAGTCCAGACAGAAGTTCACCTGATCAAAATGTAACTGGTACAAGTGTCTGGAATTTTTAGCACGCACACACACACACACACACACACACGCACAATATGGATGAATATATATATATATATATAAATATATATATCAACATGTATATATATACATATAATTTTCTAAGGGATTGGATGTTACTTTATAGAAGTAGCAAGAAGAGTAGCATATTGGGGAGCTAAAGTAAACATCTGGATTTTTTTTCAGACAGAGACCCTTGGTTATATCGATTCACTATACAAATATTTATTGTGTTCTTTTAATGCACCAGGCACTGAAAGACATGAAAGAAATAGAAATAGAATAGAACCGTCAGCATGCAAAATTTGTAATCAAAAGCAGCTCCAGATTACTGATTCAGGGATGATTATAACCACAACGTTACAGGAGCTCTCTTGGAAAGAAGCAGAGCAAGAACAGGAGCTCTAGCTTCAAGAATGATGCTCTGGAGGCTCTAAATGGGTACTAGGAGTTCAACACAGAGATGGGTTTTACTAAAAGAAAGGATGCAATAAAAATAAAGTTTTTCAGGAAAAAACAGGCATAGCATGTTTGAGAGACAGCAGGGGTGGGATGATTGGGGAAAATGAGGCTGAAAGGGTTAGTGGTGTTCAGATCTTAAATCCCTGTGCACACCATGGTTAGGAGCTTGTATTTAACCCCGTTGGTCATTTAGAGCCATTGAAATGTTTTAAGAGAGGAGGTGACAAGATCAGATTTGCATGAAAATAACTCCAGCCGCAATGTAGATATTGAGATACTGAAAAAAGGAGAAAATGGGAGCAGTAGGGCCATCAAAGAGGTAAATGATGATGAAAATGAGCCATAATGATGACCTGGATGCTGGCTGGCCCCAGTAGTGGGCAAGGAAAGGAGCAAAGACAGAACTTCCCTGGCAGTCCAGTGTTTAAGACTTCACCTTCCAATGCAAGGTGTGCAGGTTTAATCCCTGGTTGGGGAGAAAAGATCCCATATGTCCAAAAAACAACAAAAACCAGAAGCAATATTATAACAAATTCAACAAGACGTTAAACATGGTCCACATCAAAAAAAAAGAAAGAAAGGAGCAAAGGTTCTTCAGAGATGTCCCTGAAGTTTATACAGTTGCTTCATTGAAAGAGGTTGCATGAACAACTCTCATGTCTCGCAGAAATTCTTTCTAACCACCCTGGAACCATAAGAGTACCCAGATGGCATTCCAGAGGTCCCCAAGTCTCCTGACATTGTATGTGCAATTGTGTTAGTCACAGGCATGTGCACTGTAGGGACATGGATGCACTTTTCCTGTGCTGAGGTTTATGACCTACATAGTTTTAAAACCATTGCATTCAGTTCAGTTCAGTTCAATTCAATCGCTCAGTTGTGTTCGACTCTCCGCGACCCCATGAATCACAGCACGCCAGGCCTCCCTGTCCATCACCAACTCCTGGAGTTCACTCGAACTCATGTCCACAGAGTCGGTGATGCCATCCAGCCATCTCATTCTCTGTCATCCCCTTCTCCTCCCGCTCCCAACCTTTCCTAGCATCAGAGTCTTTTCCAGTGAGTCAACTCTTCGCATGAGGTGGCCAAAGTATTGGAGTTTCAGCTTTAGCATCAGTCCTTCCAATGAACACCCAGGATTGATCTCCTCTAGAATGGACTGGTTGGATCTCCTTGCAGTCCAAGGGAATCTCAAGAGTCTTCTCCAAAACCACAGTTCAAAAGCATCAATTCTTCAGCGATCAGCTTTCTTCACAGTCCAACTCTCACATCCATAGATGACCACTGGAAAAACCACAGCCTTGACTAGACGGACCTTTGTTGGCAAAGTAATGTCTCTGCTTTTTAATATAAAGGTTGGTCATAACTTTCCTTCCAAGGAGTAAGCGCCTTTTAATTTCATGGCTTCAATCAGCATCTGCAGTGATTTTGGAGCCCCAAAAAATAAAGTCTGACACTGTTTCCATTGTTTTTCCCTCTATTTGCCATGAAGTGATGGGACCAGATGCCATGATCTTTGTTTTCTGAATGTTGAGCTTCAAGCCAACCTTTTCACTCTCCTCTTTCACTTTCATCAAGAGGCTTTTGAGTTCCTCTTCACTTTCTGCCATAAGGGTAGTGTCATCTGTATATCTGAGGTGATTGATATTTTTCCCAGCAATCTTGATTCCAGCTTGTGCTTCTTCCAGCCCAGCGTTCCTCATGATGTACTCTGCATAGAAGTTAAATAAGCAAGGTGACAATATACGGCCTTGACGTATTCCTTTTCCTATTTGGAATCAGTCTGTTGTTCCATGTCCAGTTCTGACTGTTGCTTCCTGACCTGCATACAGGTTTCTCAAGAGGCAGCTCAGGTGGTCTGGGATACCCATCTCTTTCAGAATTTTGCACAGTTTATTGTGATCCACACAGTCAAAGGCTTTGGCATAGTCACTGAAGCAGAAATAGATGTTTTTCTGGAACTCTCTTGCTTTCTCCATGATCCAGTGGATGTTGGCAATTTGATCTCTGGTGCCTCTGCCTTTTCTAAAACCTGCTTGAACATCTGGGCGTTCACGGTTCACATATTGCTGAAGCCTGGCTTGGAGAATTTTGAGCATGACTTTACTAGCGTGTGAGATGAGTACAATTGTGCAGTAGCTTGAGCATTCTTTGGCATTGCCTTTCTTTGGGATTGGAATGAAGACTGATATTTTCCAGTCCTGTGGCCACTGCTGAGGTTTCCAAATTTTCTGGCATATTGAGTGCAGCACTTTCACAGCATCATCTTTCAAGATTTGAAGTAGCTCAACTGGAATTCCATCACCTCCACTAGCTTTTTTGTAGTGATACTTTCTAAGGCCCACTTGACTTCACATTCCAAGATGTCTGGCTCTAGGTCAGTGATCACACCATCGTGACTATCTTGGTCGTGAAGATCTTTTTTGTACAGTTCTTCTGTGTATTCTTGCCACCTCTTCTTAATATCTTCTGCTTCTCTCAGGTCCATACCATTTCTGTCCTTTATTGAGCCCATCTTTGCATGAAATGTTCCCTTTGTATCTCTAATTTTCTTGAAGAGATCTCTTGTTTTTCCTATTCTGTTCTTTCCTCTATTTCTTTGCATTGATCACTGAGGAAGGCTTTCTTATCTCTCCTTGCTCTTCTTTAGAACTCTGCATTCAGATGCTTATATCTTTCCTTTTCTCCTTTGCTTTTCGCTTCTCTTCTTTTCACAGCTATTTGTAAGGCCTCCTCAGACAGCCAGTTTGCTTTTTTGCATTTCTTTACCATTGCATTAGAGGGTCATTAATGTAGGTTTCAGTCTTCCCAGGTGGCACTAGTGGTAAAGAACCTGCCTGCCAATGCAGTAGACATAAGAGATAAGGGTTTGATCCTTGGGCCAGAGAGATCCCCTGTAGGAGGGCATGGCAACTCACTCCAGTCTTCTTGCCTGGAAAATCCCATGGACAGAGGAGCCTGGAAGGCTACAGTCCATTGGTTTGCAAACAATTGGACATGAATGATGCGACTTAGCAAGTACACATGCAATGTAGGTTTTGAGCCTAAACATTGAATTATGTAAATTACTGTGTAACTGAGACCTATCTTTGTTTATCAAACAACGTAGGTATTTCAAAATACTTAAATTGTTTGTTATTGCTATGGCAATAAACTGATAATGTTAAGAATAGGAATACTTTTACCTCTTTTTCCTTTAACTCCTAAAATTTAGCATAGTGCTTGGTTGGCACATATTTGGTGTTCAACATCTTGTTGAGTGCATGAAATTAGTAACCCAATGTACAAATATCTCCTGTTGACAGAGGATGTTAAGAATCACAGTGTTGCACTGAGGGTTAAGTTAAACGATAGACTGAACGCACTTCTGTAATACTTCATGCTGCAGAATAAGTATTCAGTACATGGTAGCTGTTAATCGTATTAGCCTTGTCTTCAATAACACACAAATTCCCATCTAACAATATCTATAAGAAAATCATTAAACCTTGAATAAGGATCAGGGTAATAATTTTCCAAACATTGATTTTAAAAATGCTACAAATGATAGGAGCTAAAATTGCTGTCAGAAAGAAATGTTCAAAAGAAAAGTTTTTGATTACTTTTAATTAGCTTTTGATCTTCCCTTCACCTGCCTTTTATCCTCTCTATAATAAAAAAATAATGAGGGAAAAATGAGTCAAGGAACTAAATCAAAATGAAACAGTTACATAAAATTCTATCTAGAGAATTTACTCACATCACATAAACACATTTCTGATTCAAAGTGTTATAAATGGTTTAAGTTCCTTCCTAACAAAGCATTCTAAACAAAACAGTCTCTGGAAGGTTTCCAAATAAATTTTTTAAAAATATGGAAGAAATACACTAACATAACATTTCTGCTTACAGAGCAGGGAAAACAATCCTTAAGACTAAATGCAATAAACAGGAATATGAAGGATCTGGCATGTGAGTCTCCAAAAATTGTTATGTTAGGGAAAGGGGGCCCTTCAGATTGTATGTTTTTTCCTTCTGAACACAGTATCGTTTGAGAGAAACAGAATTCCAATTCTCAAGTCTGAAAGTAGAAATTGAGGGGAAACATCTTGAGCATCATCCACAAATTTCTTCCCCACCTCTGTCTTCTAGCTCTAGTCTCCAGTATCTGAATTGAGACTTTTACTGACATAAGATTAATGAATTATTAATGGGAATAATAAAATGATTTTTCGTTAAGACATGTTGATCATGATTTAAAAAAAATTATTTGTGTAAAGCAGTGCAACTTTAAATAAAGAATCAGCAGTAATTTTTAATTCCTAATATTCATTAAAGTGAAAAAAATGAAAAAAGCAAAATGGCTGTCTGAGAAGGCCTTACAAATAGCTAAGAAAAGAGGAGAAGCGAAAAGCAAAGGAGAAAAGGAAAGATATAAGCATCTGAATGCAGAGTTCCAAAGAATAGCAAGGAGAGATAAGAAAGCCTTCCTCAGTGATCAATGCAAAGAAATAGAGGAAAACAACAGAATAGGAAAGACTAGAAATTTCTTCAAGAAAATTAGAGATACCAAGGGAACATTTCATGTAAAGATGGGCTCCATAAAGCACAGAAATGATATGGACCTAACAGAAGCAGAAGATATTAAGAAGAGGTGGCAAGAATACACAGAATTGTACAAAAAAGATCTTCATGACCAAGATAATCATGATGGTGTGATCACTGACCTAGAGCCAGACATCTTGGAATGTGAAGTCAAGTGGGCCTTAGAAAGCATCACTATGAACAAAGCCAGTGGAAGTGATGGAATTCCAGTTGAGCTATTTCAAATCTTGAAAGATGATGCTGTGAAAGTGCTGCACTCAATATGCCAGAAAATTTGGAAACCTCAGCAGTGGCCATAGGACTGGAAAAGCTCAGTTTTCATTCCAATCATCCCAAAGAAAGGCAATGCCAAAGAATGCTCAAACTACTGCACAGTTGCACTCATCTCACACGCTAGTAAAGTCATGCTCAAAATTCTCCAAGCCAGGCTTCAGCAATATGTGAACCGTGAACGCCCAGATGTTCAAGCAGGTTTTAGAAAAGGCAGAGGCACCAGAGATCAAATTGCCAACATCCGCTGGATCATGGAGAAAGCAAGAGAGTTCCAGAAAAACATCTATTTCTGCTTCAGTGACTATGCCAAAGCCTTTGACTGTGTGGATCACAATAAACTGTGCAAAATTCTGAAAGAGATGGGAATCCCAGACCACCTGACCTGCCTCTTGAGAAACCTGTATGCAGGTCAGGAAGCAACAGTCAGAACTGGACATGGAACAACAGACTGGTTCCAAATAGGAAAAGGAATACGTCAAGGCCGTATATTGTCACCTTGCTTATTTAACTTCTATGCAGAGTACATCATGAGGAACGCTGGGCTGGAAGAAGCACAAGCTGGAATCAAGATTGCTGGGAGAAATATCAATCACCTCAGATATGCAGATGACACTACCCTTATGGCAGAAAGTGAAGAGGAACTCAAAAGCCTCTTGATGAAAGTGAAAGAGGAGAGTGAAAAGGTTGGTTTGAAGCTCAACATTCAGAAAACTAAGATCATGTCATCTGGTCCCATCACTTCATGGGAAATAGATGGGGAAACAGTGGAAACAGTGGCAGAGTTGATATTTTTGGGTTCCAAAATCACTGCAGATGCTGATTGAAGCCATGAAATTAAAAGACGCTTACTCCTTGGAAGGAAAGTTATGACCAACCTAGATAGCATAGTAAAAAGCAGAGACATTACTTTGCCAACAAAGGTCCATCTAGTCAAGTCTGTGGTTTTTCCAGTGGTCATGTATGGATGTGAGAGTTGGACTGTGAAGAAAGCCGATCACTGAAGACTTGATGCTTTTGAACTGTGGTTTTGGAGAAGACTCTTGAGAGTCCCTTGGACTCCAAGGAGATCCAACCAGTCCATTCTAAAGGAGATCAGTCCTGGGTGTTCTTTGGAAGGACTGATGCTAAAGTTGAAGCTCCAATACTTTGGCCACCTCATGCAAAGTGTTGACTCACTGGAAAAGACTCTGATGCTGGGAGGGATTGGGGGCAGGAGGAGAAGGGGATGACAGAGAATGAGATGGCTGGATGGCATCACTGACTCTATGGACATGAGTTTGAGTGAACTCTGGGACTTGGTGATGGACAGGGAGGCCTGGCGTGCTGTGATTCACAGGGTTGCAAAGAGTCAGACACGACTGAGCGACTGAAATGAACTGAACTTGATATTCATTATTCATATTAAGGAATTCTATTCCATTAAAAGAAAGAATGTTCTTTTAAATGCCTTTTTATACATCTCTTATTTTTAGGTGAATATTGATATAATTTTTTTCAAGACTGTTAGAATAAGGTAACTGGCTCCCTAAAAATAAAAAGGGCCTGGGATCAAGGCCAAGAATAGTAAGAGAAAAATTCTATGTTACACAGATTATTTTGGGCACATTGTGACTACATGGATTGTTGTTCCTGAACTACCTTTTAGCTACTGCTAGTAGGAAAAATATTTGTGTTTTGATATCCACGTTTCTTGGAACTTGGATCTCTTTTAATAAGCAAGTTTAATTAAAAGTGTTTATAAACCCTCTTGCCCCACCCCACATGCATTAGACCTGACAGAAGACAGCAAAGCAAACACAGAGATCCAGAGTGATAATTTCGAAGAGAACGAGGTCCTGGGGCATCAATCAATAAAAGTTTGGTAGTCTGGAGAAGGCAATGGCAAGCCACTCCAGTACTCTTGCCTAGAAAATCCCATGGACGGAGGAGCCTGGTAGGCTGCAGTCCGTGGGGTCGCTAAGGGTCGGACACGACTGAGCGACTTCACTTTCACTTTCACACATTGGAGAAGGAAATGGCAACCCACTCCAGTGTTCTTGCCTGGAGAATCCCAGGGACGGGGGAGCCTGGTGGGCTGCCGTCTATGGGGTCACACAGAGTCGGACACGACTGAAGTGACTTAGCAGCAGCAGCAGTCTGTGTAAATGTGCATGTGAGGGATCAGACCAAAGACAGACCAACCAACTCTAGGCCAACTGGGCACCATAATATTGGCACCAAGAGACTTTCACTGGGTCCAGCGCCCTAGAGCTACTATCTCTGAAGTCATCCTGTAAAATATCTTTGAGGTCATTAATTTGTAGGCACTTTTGGTCTAAAACCTTCCTGATCTTTAAATTCCTTTCCCCTAAAACACAAATCTTCTCAATTCTCTCAAATCAATAAACAATACACAGGAAGACTAAACTTATATGGTTATTGTTCTGTTCTGTTCAGCCGCTCAGTTGTGTCCGACTCTTTGCGACCCCATGGACTGTAGCCTACCAGGCTTCTCTATCCATGGGATTCTCCAGGCAAGAATACTGGAGTGGGTTAACATTTCCTTCTCCAGGGGATCTTCCTGACCCAGGGATCGAAAACCGGGTCTCCCGCATTGGAGGCAGACGCGTTAACCTCTGAGCCACCTTTCTTTGGGTTATGTAGTTATCGTTGCATGATATTTATCACTGTGATCTTTTTGTTCAACCTCCCACCAATGTGGCCATCTATGAAGATCCTGGTGATATATATGTGACCCCATGTACTTGAATCTCAAAAATTTGTAATGTCAAATAACAATGTTCCTTAATATATAGTCCTTGGGGCAACATTTTTCCATCTGTCTTATCTTCTGAGTCTCCCTTATTGTTACTTATTTCCTCAAGGGGACTGTAACTTTTACTGGAACTCATTTTTGGTTGGAGTTGGTTTATTTGCACTTTGAGTACTATGTGTCCTGGATTTTGAAAGTGTCTCTGTAGAACAGTCTACACTTCCCTTGCTAGAACCTCAAGGGCTTTATGAATTTTGAATCCTATTGATATTGTAATCTTGGCTTTGACTAGTATAGAGTAAATATGACCTCATTTCCATGCACAGTACATGACAATGATTTTCAGTTTCTCGTGGGAAAATTTTTCCCGTTAAATCACAAATTGAAAGCCACTCAGTTGTGTCCATCTCTTTGCAACCCTATGGACTATACAGTCCACGGAATTCTCCAGGCCAGAATACTGGAGTGGGTAGCCTTTCCCTTCTCCAGGGGATCTTCCCAACCCAGGGATCGAACCCAGGTCTCCCACACTGCAGGCAGATTCTTTGCCAGCTGAGCCACCAGGGAAGCCCAAGAATACTGAAGTGGGCAAAGACTATCCACTCCAGTATTCTGGCCTGAAGAATTCCATGGACTGTATAGACCATGGGGTCACAAAGAGTAGGACATGACTGAGTGACTTTCACTTTCATGGGAAAATTTATTGTCCATGAACAATGGATAGATGGTAGGCTTACTTGTCATCTTCTATCTTAGGTTCTGTTCTGTGGACTTGGGCTATCTTTTGAAAATCCCAAATTGGTGCTGCCCCTCAACATCTCCTGCATGCAAGATCAGGTGTCTTGATTCTCAATGGTTTTTTAATGTTCTAGACATATAAGACTATTTCTCAGGTCTGACTTTCTGGCAGCATAAGTGAAGTCAACTAGCTTGAGACTGACTTTATCACACCTATTGATTTCCCTCTCATTGTCTTTAAACTCTTTCAGATGCAGCTACTGTTGCATGGTATGGAGCAGGACCCTTTGGGGTTCCTGGGCACAGAAACATTTCTGTTCCCTGTTTTCTGGAGGGAACAGACTCCAGCCTCCCTAACTTCCAAAGGGTTCTAAGCAAGGAAGGAGCAGCCAAAAACCTTCTGAGGCTCCATTAAAGGAAACAGAGAAGCTCATCAAGATTACCTGAGACCAGATTAGATGAGTACATTGAGTACAGGCCCTGCAGGGCACCCTAATCTTATCAGACACTCCACCCTTGAACTGTTACTTTAGAAACTCCTCATCAAATCCTCCTGGGTCAAGACAAATAGTTTTTGAGGGCAGGAGCCCACTGTGCTTCACTTTGTCTGCAAAGCAATAAAGCTATTCTTTTCTACTTCACCAAAAATTATCGCTGAGGTTCCATTCAGCACTGATGCAGAGAAGTCGAGCTTTCAGCATCACAGGTGGTGGTGTTATTATTATAGTATTATTAGGTACTAATGTTAGTGGATATAGGCAATGTTGGTTTGCCCTGTTACCTGAATCATGGTTCAGTGTACTTTCCATAACTATGGCATTGGCCTACCATCTATTTTGTGCATTTTATTTATTAAAACCAACACCTTTACAAAAAGGAGTGATTATTATAGCAAGTCCCGTTAGGAGACAACTTTCATGCAGATGAACTTTTACTATTAAAAATCACACAATGTAAGTAAAGGAGGTAATTGCTTATTTCACTTACGCAAAAGGGTGTCTCTAGTTGCACTCACATAATATTTATTTTCTGTAGATCAATTGCTTCTTTGCTTGTTCATTTACTAGGGTAGTCCTTCTGGAAATATTTATCCATCACCTCAATGCTGTTAGGCACTGCTTAGGTATTGGAATCACAGAGATGACTAAGAATGTGACCCTTTCCTTAAAGAATTTTCAAACTAGATGGCTGTGGATTCAGAGATCGAAGATAGCCATTGAGACACAAGGAAGAAGGAGATGGATGTAGCTTAAGAAAGTCAGACATCATCCCAGCACTGGTACTTAACATAAATGGACAGGAATGGACTGAGCTTACCAGTGTAGATAACAGAGTGGTTAGAAATTAATACGCATGGAGCAGAGTTTGAGATAGTGTCCAGAAAGATGCAAGGTCCTGAAAGTAACAAAGGACTATACCATATGAAGGTCTAGAAAGTAAGCAAGGGTAGCAGTGCTAATGAAAAAAATTAGGCAAGGGATTGTACAATCAGACTTTGTTTTCTAGAAAGAATTAAGTTGGTGATGGACAGGGAAGCCTGGCATGCTGCTGTCCACGTGATCACAGAGTGATCATGACTGAGTGACTGAACTGAACTGAACTGATGACAATCAAACCCAAATGTCTGACCATATGAACACAAGTTGTTATAAGTCCCTTTCTTCATTTTGACTGCCCCAACAAGCAAAATTTGAAGACAATTTAGTCAGAAGTCATGAGGGTGTTCAGTGAAGATTTTTTTTTCCCTCTTTCATGTGTTTATGGACAGCTCTGAAACTGCAGTCTATGGATGGAGAATGTGGGGCTTGATTAAATCAGGCAGTGCTCATGAGGTCTCAACCATGGTCAGCCTTGAGCTGGTTGCAGAGATGGAGTCAGAAGACAAAAACTTAGGCCATGTTGAATCTTGAGCTTAAAACAGAAAAATCAGAACCCAAGTGTGGACCTTATATTTAGCAAACAGTAAAACTACATTTTATCAGTTTGGTTCTAAATTGCACAAAAAGAAGAGATAGGGAGACAGTTAAGTTTCTTGCATATTATTCTGTACTGGACTTTCAGATCTGTTTTTGCATTTGAAAGATGATTTTTTTGTTTCTTAAAGATGCTGGAACTTCCCTGGTGGTCAAGTGGTTAACAATCTGCCTTCCAATGCCGCGGGCACAGGTTCAATACCTGGTGGGAACTAAGATCCCACATGCCTCGTGGGCACAGCCAAAAAATAAAAATGAATAAAGTAACAATAATAATATAAGTTTTTAAAGATTCATATTTCTGATACATTGTAATCAAGTAGAGCCTCCCAGCCTTCTCCTACGGTATTTGTTGAGTAATTAATCAGCATATTTAAATTCATAAAAACAACTTGAATGTCAAACCCTGATATTTTGATTTTTTAATATAATATGTCATAGGTATGACATATTTTGCCCTAATTCAAGGTAAATATATTAAGAATTTTTTGCAAAATAATGATTGATTTTATTAATATACCACTAGAGGTACAGTATGGAGAAGGAAATGGCAACCCACTCCAACGTTATTGCCTGGAGAATCCCAGGGATGGGGGATCCTGGTGGGCTGCCATCTATGGGTTCACACAGAGTCAGACATGACTGAAGCGACTTAGCAGCAGCAGCATAGGTACGGTATGCCAATAATATCTTATACTGAAATTAATATTAAAACATTGAGCTGTGATGTCCCCTAGCTTGGTTATGTTAGTGCCGTCTTTTTCTTAAATTTATTCTCAGTGAGATCCAATATATAAAAATGTATTTCTATGGGAAAAAAATATCTGCAGTGAGTCAGAAGGAAGATGTGTTGATAAAGAAGAAAAAAAAGCAGTTATCTCCCCAGGCTCCTCATGGTCTATTCTTCAAAGTTTCAGCCAGGAAAATAAACAGGTTCAGATGAAGTCTGCTTCTTCTGACACCTTAAACTATTAGACATTAGCCCTGCCACCAGAGAGAGTGAGAAACAAGAACGCAAACATGCTTCTTGAAAAAGTGTCCATTTAGAAGTGATTGGCAATATTCTGATGGCTAGATTTTTCACACCTCTTGACAACCCAATGATATTTCTTCACACCTTTTGCAGATGTCAACCTGCCAAGCTGCAGCAATTCATTCTGTGGTTCATATACCATCCAGCTGAGTGAGGCAACACTCTGAGGGAACCCACTGACACAGAAGTTGCTGAAAAACAACTAAACTGCTATTAAAAATTGCTTAGACCTCAGGTCTGTTCTTGGTGGCTCTCTTTGCCTCACAGTGATGTTTTCTATACATTGGGTTGGATTAGTGATTCCAATAAGACCGTATTCTGGGAACTATAAAAATTTCAAGGAATCCTCAGCTCTGCCTGATTTTTTTTTTTAAATAAGTAAACTTTATTTTTAGAGTAGTTTAATTTCACAGCAAAATTGAGTGAAATGTAGAGAAAATGGAAGATGTTGTATATTTCCTGTCCCCATGTATGCACATTATTAAGTTGTTAGGCAGTGTTTATTCATCATTTAGTATCTGCTATCCTTTACCAGACCACCTGAGCTGCCTCTTGAGAAACCTGTATGCAGATCAGAAAGCAACAGTTAGAACTGGAAAAAGCAAGAGAGTTCCAGAAAAACATGTATTTCTGCTTTATTGACTATGCCAAAGCCTTTGACTGTGTCGATCACAATAAACTGTGGAACATTCTGAAAGAGATGGGAATCCCAGACCACCTGACCTGCCTCTTGAGAAACCTGTATGCAGGTCAGGAAGCAACTGTTAGAACTGGACATGGAACAACAGACTGGTTCCAAATAGGAAAAGGAATACGTCAAGGTTGTATATTGTCACCTTGCTTATTTAACTTCTATGCAGAGTACATCATGAGGAACGCTGGGCTGGAAGAAGCACAAGCTGGAATCAAGATTGCTGGGAGAAGCATCAATAACCTCAGATACGCAGATGACACTACCCTTATGGCAGAAAGTGAAGAGGAACTCAAAAGCCTCTTGATGAAAGTGAAAGAGGAGAGTGAAAAGGTTGGCTTGAAGTTCAACATTCAGCAAACTAAGATCATGGCATCTGGTCCCATCACTTCATGGGAAATAAATGGGGAAACAGTGGAAACAGTGGCAGACTTTATTTTTTTGGGCTCCAAAATCACTGCAGATGTTGATTGCAGCCATGAAATTAAAAGATGCTTACTCCTTGGAAGGAAAGTTATAACCAACCTAGATAGCGTATTAAAAAGCAGAGACATTACTTTGCCAACAAAGGTCTGTCTAGTCAAGGCTATGGTTTTTCCAGTGGTCATGTATGGATGTGAGAGTTGGACTGTGAAGAAAGCTGATGGCTGAAGAATTGATGCTTTTGAACTGTGGTGCTGGAGAAGACTCTTGAGAGTCCCTTGGACTGCAAGGAGATCCAACCAGTCCATTCTAAAGGAGATCAGTCCTGGGTGTTCATTGGAAGGACTGATGCTAAAGCTGAAACTCCAATACTTTGGCCACCTCATGTGAAGAGTTGACTCATTGGAAAAGACTCTAATGCTGGGAGGGATTGGGGGTGGGAGGAGAAGGGGACGACAGAGAATGAGATGGCTGGATGGCATCACCAACTCGATGGACATGAGGTTGAGGGAACTCTGGGAGCTGGTGATGGACAGGGAGGCCTGGCATGCTGCGATTCATGGGGTCACAAAGAGTCGGACACGACTGAGCGACTGAACTGAACTTAACTGATTCTTGTTTTCCTAATCAGAAAATTGGTAGCTTTTCTGATTAGGAAGACTCTGTGTTGCTCTTCTCAGCATCCCACCCATGGGAGGAGCCTAATATGCTTTGGTTGACTATTCCAGATGCCTATAAGGCCCTTAAGATGATGTCATATGTGGAGATGCTTTATACGATGAAGTTTGATATGGTGGGAATGGCATTGATTCTGGAATCAGACATCCTTCCCCTTTAATTTACTAACTACTCAATTTACTCTTCAGAGTTTCTTTTTGATTCTTGCAAAATAAGTAAAATATTACTGCATTGTGAGGAGTGTTACAAGAGAATGGGTTTCCTGAGAAAGCAGAGATATACATCTAGAACAGCCTTCAGTGAGTAACTTAGGTAATGTTCTCCTCCTCCTATACTCCCTCCAACCCCTGGCTCCATTCAATATTAATTTTATACCACTTCTTTCCTGGAATTTATGTACTTTATCTTGTGTAAGTATTCAACTTAAATGTATAAATATATAAATTGATAACATATATCCCTGAAGTTTGGAGGAAAAAGAAAGGAAGGTTGATAATGGAGGATCATAAGGAAAGTAGAAATAAAATCATTTGTTTCAGAAAATGAATAATGTTCTTGGGCACTGCCAAAGGCAGCTCTTGGGAGAATCGTATACACCTCAGTAGCTTCACTACATTTAAACTTGAAATGTACATGAATAGTGGGGCCTTTGACATGATTATGTAAATATATGCAAAGCTAGCCTATACTGTAGTCTCCCAAGGTAATCTCTCAGCCTCACCAAGGACCTTTTAATACCCCCTTACTAGACTCAGATGTCAAAAATATCTCTAGTTTTCAAGTTAGTTTAGTGGGAAAAGTGGGAGTGGGGGCATCTGGCCTCTCATTTTGGCTCTTGTGTAACCTATTATCTGTTCTTGGGCAAAGCACTCAGCCCGTGATGAAGCTTCTTCTTTAGAGGCATAGTAGCCATGCTGCCTGGAGAAGGCAATGGCAAGCCACTCCAGTACTCTTGCCTAGAAAATCCCATGGACGGTGGAGCCTGGTGGGCTGCAGTCCGTGGGGTCGCTAAGGGTCGGACACGACTGAGCGTCTTCACTTTCACCTTTCACTTTCACACATTGGAGGAGGAAATGGCAACCCACTCCAGTGTTCTTGCCTGGAGAATCCCAGGGACGGGGAAACCTGGTGGGCTTCCGTCTACGGGGTCACACAGAGTCGGACACGACTGAAGTGACTTAGCAGCATTAGCAGCAGCAGCCATGCTGCCTCCTTCACAGAGTTGTACTAAGAATCAAGTGTAAAACACATAAACATTGCACAAAGATTATTATGTGCAGTTTATCATGGGCAGTGGGAAACAGTCAACTTTAATTTATAGGAATATGGCCACTCTAACAGGAATGACAAAATAGAGAAGAAATAGAGGAAAAGGGGAACAGAGGGGGATCAAAGTGATACCTGCTCTAAGAAGTACAAAGGAATGATTTTAGAGAACAGACAATGTAAACCAATCCCAATTAGATCGAAGTAGCTGAACAGTATTGTTTACACCAAAGACATATTTTATCCTGGTTTTCGATGAAAAGGAGATTGGGTAGTTTCATTGCAAAATTAGGTTTGCTTTTAAGAACAATAAATTTATGAAATAGGCTACAAACATGTCTTGGGAAGCCAAACACTGTAATGGTGGCTGATTAAATACACTCAGTGACTTACCATTTGAGACAATCTTCCTCTGGAGGGAAAGGAATAATGTTGCAGGAAAGACATTGAGGAGGCAGAAAGGATTGACTGGAGCAGAATGATAAATGAGGAAGGAGGTTATATTACTTTGGAGAACCAGAAAACTGAGATTACAATAGTTGAAGAAAAAGCATTGAAGAGCGGAGATGTGATTGAAGTTTTTAAGATGTTAAAAAGGATAGTAAAGGTCAATATAGATAAGCTTTGCCAATGATAATCTCAAACACTGAAATTTAAGGACACATTCTAAAAATAAGCAGTGGATAGAAAATGACTTTGTGTTTGTTCAGGAAACCCCTGCATTCTCTGTCCACTCCTAAATTATCTTTATTTTGTTGAACAATCATAGAACAGGAAGGCATAGAGTCAAAAACCTTATTCACCATTGTGAAAAAAAGGACAAGGATTCAAACCAGAATTAAAAGAGCAATTTATAAAATGTTCCTGAGGCTGAACATTTATTTCCACAGAAGACCAGTGATAGTAACATGAGGAATATGTGTTGTTATTGTTCAATCGCCTAATTGTCTCCAACTTTTTCAGCCCCAAGGATGGCAGCACACCAGGCCTCCCTGTGCCTCACCATCTCCCAAAGTTTGCCCAAGTTCACGCCCATTGCATCAGTGACGCCAAGTGTCAAGTGGGTATTCCCTGGTGGCTCATATAGTAAAGGCTCCGCCTGCAATGCAAGACACCTGGGTTCGATCTCTGGGTTGGGAAGATCCCCTGGAGAAGGAAACGGCTACCCACTCCAGTGTCCTTGCCTGGAGCATTCCATGGACAGAGGAGCCTGTTAGGCTACAGTACACAGAGGTGCATGTGTAGGGATTACCAACCTGGGATTACTTTAACATTCATTCATCACATTGAGCAGTTCAGAACATAAAATGAGCTGGTGGAAATTAAAAGCATAAATGTGAGGGCATATTCATGGTGACACCGAGCAGGAATCTGTGGGGATCTCCCTGGTTCAAATCCTTTCTGTGTCCTCCATTTCTTGCTTGTAAGAAATAGGCTTCACTGAGCCTCCACAACCTTACCTGAGTTCAAAAGGGCCGATACAAATAGTTGCTAATTAGGGAAAGGAGGCTATGTGGAAGCAAGGGAGGAGCAGTCAAAAATGATAGTGCAACCTTGTAGCAGGCTCCTGGTTCCTCTTCAGTTCAGTTTAGTTCAGTCGCTCAGTTCAGTCCAGTTCAGTCGCTCAGTCATGTCCGACTCTGCACGACCCCATGAATCACAGCATGCCAGGCCTCCCTGTCCATCACCAACTCCCGGAGTTCATTCAAACTCATGTCCACAGAGTCGGTGATGCCATCCAGCCATCTCATTCTCTGTCACCCCCTTCTCCTCCCGCCCCCAACCTTTCCCAGAATCAGAGTCTTTTCCAGTGAGTCAACTCGTCGCATGAGGTGGCCAAAGTATTGCAGTTTCAGCTTTAGCATCAGTCCTTCCAATGAACACCCCGGATTGATCTCCTTCAGAATGGATGGGTTGGATCTCCTTGCAGTCCAAGGGACTCTCAAGAGTCTTCTCCAGCACCACAGTTCAAAAGCATCAATTCTTCAGCCATCAGCTTTCTTCACAGTCCAACTCTCACATCCATACATGACCACTGGGAAAACCATAGCCTTGACTAGAGGGACCTTTGTTGGCAAAGTAATGTCTCTGTATTTTAATACGATATCTAGGTTGGTCATAACTTTCCTTCCAAGGTGTAAGCGTCTTTTAATTTCATGGCTGCAATCAGCATCCGCAGTGATTTTGGAGCCCCCAAAAATAAAGTCTGCCACTGTTTCCACTGTTTTTCCATCTATTTCCCATGAAGTGATGGGACCAGATGCCATCATCTTTGTTTTCTGAATGTTGAGCTTCAAGCCAACCTTTTCACTCTGCTCTTTCACTTTCATCAAGAGGCTTTTGAGTTCCTCTTCACTTTCTGCCATAAGGGTGGTGTCATCTGCATATCTGAGGTGATTGATATTTCTCCCAGCAATCTTGATTCCAGCTTGTGCTTCTTCCAGCCCAGGGTTCCTCATGATGTACTCTGCATATAAGTTAAATAAGCAAGGTGACAATATATAACCTTGTCGTACTCCTTTTCCTATTTGGAACCAGTCTGTTGTTCCATGTCCAGTTCTAACTGTTGCTTCTTGACCTTTAAGGAATGCGTATAATGATATCTTTGAGTTCTTCTGTGGGAACTGAGGCCTCCACCCAGGTGGAGGATGGCACCTTCAGGCTGAGCACAAGATTCCTGGAGCACCATCC